>NC_086449.1:49219609-49507109 GCF_028390025.1 Pseudophryne corroboree | reverse complement strand
CCAGGTTCCAGTTCCTGTCTCCAGCATCCACAAAGAGACCCGCACCTGCTTTCCATCCTACGGTGCAGCCTGACTCTACAGTCCTCCGTGGCTGTCCAGTTTCCAGCTATCTACTATCTGCTTCCAGCAGCCAGCTTTCAACTGATTCCAGCTTCTACAAAACACTGGTGCTGATCCAGCGGATCCTATCTTACCAGCAGTATCCACTACCACCGGTAATCATCTATCAGCTATTCTGTTTCTACGCTCACTAGCATCTCACATCATTCACTCTCTGTTCATCACCTGGCTGGTCCCATCCAGCATCCGCTCCGTGACTTTAGTACCTGGCTGATTCCATTTAGCTTTCACTCTGTGTTTCATCACCTGGCTGATTCCACTCAGCATCCACTCCGTGTCTTACCTCCTGGCTGGTTCCATCCAGCTGATACAGCAGCATACTCAAGTTACAGATTCACCTGTTACAACTACTGGCATGTTCCTCTGCTATCTCCACTACTACAACCAGGCCTGGTAAGGTGATTCAATCAAAGGACTTTTACATCTGTTCTATACCTACCAGTGCTCTGAGATACCTCCTATGGTTATGTGATCCAGGAACTGTGTTATTTGCCACTGTCTTTGATTTACTTTGAATGCTGCTTGTCATTTCACGGAGTCTGTTAAATAAACTTTTATTTTGAATTTTAAACTGGTTGTCATGGTCACACCTTCGGGTAATCAATCTGCACTTACATGTCCAGGGGTCTGATTAAACCTCCCAGGTTTAATTTCATCTCGGCCCCTACAACTGAGGCTTCCTCCCATCAGCCTAAACCCTCAGTTGTGACACAAAAGACTGGAGCACCACCAAAAATACCTGAACCTGCCCTGCCATCATCTGAAGGAAGAGGTGGTAACGAGGTGGAATTCAACCCTCTATATGCTTCAGAGGATGGAGGAGCAGCAAAAGGCCATTCAAGCCTATACATCTGGCCACGATATAGGCAAAGGAGGTGGAATGCACCTGTCTCAAGCGCAGTGGAGAATGATTTCAACGTTGTGCAAGGTTCTGCAACCCTTTGAACTTGCCACACGTGAAGTCAGTTCAGACACTGCCAGCCTGAGTCAGGTCATTCCCCTCATCAGGCTTTTGCAGAAGAAGCTGGAGACATTGAAGGAGGAGCTAAAACCAAGCGATTCCGCTAGGCATGTGGGACTTGTGGATGGAGCCCTTCATTCGCTTAACCAGGATTCACGGGTGGTCAATCTGTTGAAATCAGAGCACTACATTTTGGCCACCGTGCTCGATCCTAGATTTAAAACCTACGTTGGATCTCTCTTTCCGGCAGACACAAGTCTGCAGGGGTTCAAAGACCTGCTGGTGAGAAAATTGTCAAGTCAAGCGGAATGTGACCCGTCAACAGCTCCTCCTTCACATTCTCCCGCAACTGGGGGTGCGAGGAAAAGGCTAAGAATTCCGAGCCCACCCGCTGGCGGTGATGCAGGGCAGTCTGGAGCGAGTGCTGACATCTGGTCCGGACCTGCCAACGATTACTGACATGTCGTCTACTGTCACTGCATATGATTCTCTCACCATTGAAAGAATGGTGGAGGATTTATATGAGTGACCGCATCCAAGTAGGCACGTCAGACAGTCCGTACGTATACTGGCAGGAAAAAGAGGCAATTTGGAGGCCCTTGCAGAAACTGGCTTTATTCTACCAAAGTTGCCCTCCCTCCAGTGTGTACTCCGAAAGAGTGTTTAGTGCAGCCGCGCACCTTGTCAGCAATCGGCGTACGAGGTTACTTCCAGAAAATGTGGAGAAGATGTTCATTAAAATTAATTATAATCAATTCCTCCGTGGAGACATTGACCAGCAGCAATTGCCTCCAGAAAGTACACGGGGACCTGAGATGGTGGATTCCAGTGGGGACGAATTAATAATCTGTGAGGAGGGGGATGTACACAGTGAAAGGGGTGATGAATCGGACGATGATGATGAGGTGGACATCTTGCCTCTGTAGAGCCAGTTTGTGCAAGGAGAGATTGATTGCTTCTTTTTTGGTGGGGGCCCAAACCAACCAGTCATTTCAGTCACAGTCGTGTGGCAGACCCTGTCGCTGAAATGATAGGTTCGTTAAAGTGTGCATGTCCTGTTTATACAACATAAGGGTGGGTGGGAGGGCCCAAGGACAATTCCATCTTGCACCTCTTTTTTCTTTCATTTTTCTTTGCATCATGTGCTGTTTGGGGAGTATTTTTTTGAAGGGCCATCCTGCGTGACACTGCAGTGTCACTCCTAGATGGGCCAGGTGTTTGTGTCACCCACTTGTGTCGCTTAGCTTAGCCATCCAGCGACCTTGGTGCAAATTTTAGGACTAAAAATAATAGTGTGAGGTGTTCAGAATAGACTGAAAATGAGTGGAAATTATGGTTATTGAGGTTAATAAAACTATGGGATCAAAATGACCCCCAAATTCTATGATTTAAGCAGTTTTTTAGGGTTTTTTGAAAAAACACCCGAATCCAAAACACACCCGAATCCAACAAAAAAATTTCGCTGAGGTTTTGCCAAAACGCGTCCGAACCCAAAACACGGCCGCGGAACCGAACCCAAAACTAAAACAGAAAACCCGAAAAATTTCCGGTGCACATCACTAATATATATATTAATAAATATATATATATTCCTCCAAATCAGTCGGCACTCACTTGCAATACACCATCCCCCGGTGCCTGAGTCCTTGTGTACATAAATCTCCAAAATCGGTACAAACGGCACTCACAGGGTTTTAAATGCATAAATATGCTAGTCCATTTATTGTGACGTTTCGGAGCTGTTAGCTCCTTCTTCAAGACAACACCAAGCAAAAATAACATACAAACACTTACCCTCTAAAATACCTGGTGAATCAGCGCCGCACGCCGCGCCTGGCCGCACGTGAGATTCGGATCCTCTCCAGATGACATGCTTCCGGGCGGGTGCTTCCGGTCGTTGTCATAGGGACAGCACGGCTTGCGTTCCAGCCCAGGAGTTGCCATGGATACCCGGTCTCCAGCGTCCGTCAGCGCGATGTACAAGCAGCTGAAAAACATTTAAAACACCACTATTAGCCCATTAGCAACAATATTAAAACAAAAACACCAGCATGGGGAGAACATTAATCATAAATACATATATGTTATTGTAAATATAGTGTCACTCATCGTAGATTAATTAGACACTCCAGGACAAATAATTGCACCTAATGCACCCCTGTTACTGGCTAGAGCCTGATAAGCACCATAACGTAATTCCCTTTGGCATAAAATCTTGTGCACAATGTATAGAATAACGATTGTCTACATTATACTATTCCAATTGATTTTTTCATTGAGGCCAAGCGGAGCCATGGTATTCAACCTGAACATCCACCTGGCCTCACACAATAACAATGCTTTGCTACGATCACCAGGGCCGGCTCCGGGGTTTTGAGCGCCCCGGGCAGGCGATGGGGGCGTGGCTTCATACAGGGGGCGTTGTCACTTAAGCCCCCTGTACAGTAGTAGCGCCGATGAAAGATGTGCGGTGCACGATGACGTCATCGCGTCCCGCACAGCAAAGGTCCTCTCCACGAAGGGGAACTAGACGCTTTGTGTCTAGTTCCCTTCGTGGAGAGGACCTTTGCTGTGCAGTGCGCGATGACGTCATCGCGCACCGCACAGTAAACGTCCTCTCCACGAAGGGAAACTAGACGCTACGCGTCTAGTTACCTTCGCGGCGGGGGACAGCGGCGGCGGGCAGTGGGGGGCGCACGGCACATCAGCAGCGGATCTTGCCGTGGTGCGGCGCCCTCCGGATGGCGCCGGCGCCCTCCGGAAGGCGGCGCCCCGGGCAAAAGTCCTGCTTGCCCGTGGCAAGATCCGCTCCTGACGATCACCCCCCCGCAAAGATTCAGGGACATGATCGATCATGAAGTAACGCAATTCTGATAGTAGGTGACCCTTCTTTTTAAAATGCCTGGCAACCGGTTGGTCAATTGATTTACCTGATAATGATAGATCAATGCTGGAGCGATGGAGAGCCATACGTTCCCTGAAGCTACGGGTAGCTTCAGGGAACGTATGGCATGAGAAAACGTTTGACATTCGCCATGTAATGACGTGCAAGAGCACGCATGTGGTGTATATAGTTGTCTGTCCCTGTGGTTTATACTACGTGGGACAGACTACCCGTAGCTTCAGGGAACGTATGGCTCTCCATCGCTCCAGCATTGATCTATCATTATCAGGTAAATCAATTGACCAACCGGTTGCCAGGCATTTTAAAAAGAAAAATGTATTTATTTACCTGGTGCTCTCCTCAGTGTGGTGTCTTACTCGGCCACGTACCCCGCGTGTGCATGTGGCTGGCTCTGCGTATCATGTGTATAACATAGGGCAGCGTCCCTGTTGTATAATAACACTGCACATTATACATATACAGTATATAGAGGTCAGACCTCCATGGGTCAGAATTTATTTTTTTAATGCCCATTCCACAGACGCTTAATCGAATTGAGAGCTGGGGAAATCTGAGGCCAAGGTAACACTTTGAACTCCTCTCATGTTCCTCAAACCATTCCTGAACATTTTTGCAGTGCGGCAGGGTGCATTATCCTCCGTGAAGATGTCACTGCCATCAGAGAATACCATTACCATGAATGGGTGTACGTGGTCTGCAACAATGTCTAGGTAGTTGGTACGAGTCAAAGTAACATCTGCATGAATGGCAGGACACAAGGTTTGTCCACAGAACATTGCCCAGAGCATCACACTGCCCCTGCCAGCTTTTCTTCTTCTTCCCATAGTGCATTCTGGTGCCATCTCTTCCCCAGGGTAATGAAGCACATGCACACACCCATCCACATGATTTACAAGAAAATGTGATTCATCAGTCCAGGACATCTTCCATTGCTGGTCAGTGGTGGCCAGGGATCAGCATGGGCACTTTGACCGGTGTGCGGCTATGCAGCCCCACAGCCCCATACACATCAAGCTGTGATGCCCTGTGTGTACTTACACTTTTCTATCATAGCCAGTATTACCTTATTTAACATTTTATTCCACAGGACCAGATGGGCTAGTCTTTGCTCTCCTTGCACATCAGTGAGCCTTGGGCACCCATGACCACAGGACTAGATTAAGGGTGGGGCGACAGGGGCTGTCATTCCGGGGGGCCCTCACACATAGAGAGCCGCCACACACTGCCCCCGGACCCCAGCCACTACTACTAAATAAGGACCGGAGTACAGCATCTAGCTGTCTCTGCTCATTTAGCTCTGTTTTTCAGAGACAGTCTTGTCTCCGTCTCTGCACCCACCATGAGCCACCTGCTCCTCTCACATGGCCACTTATCCAAGCTCCTGTGTGACAGTAATCTGCTCTCCACCCTGCTGGGCTCATCATCCATTGTTCTGAGATGCAGCACCCTGGGGATACGTGTTCCCGGTGAGACTTGTGCACACTCCTCCTCTCCTTCAGCTGTGTGTGGGCTTCCGGTAACTACACCGCTCCATCACCAGCAGCAATGTGTCCACCACCCAATCCCCTGTGTGTCTGCATTCACTCCAAATACTTCTTATTTATCTATACCAGCAGCAACCAGTCCTCATTGTTTCCCAAGGCTGTGGTGGTTCTGTAATGCAGGTTATTGAGAACAGTGTAAAGCGCAGGATTATGTCTGGAGACCGGACAGGCATTTGGTCACTGACCCACCATATACACAAATATATAATAAATATGCATACATCACAAGTTTGGTGGAAACAAATAGAGGCTTTCTCTCTCTCTCTCTCTCTCTATATCTATATTAGTATGATCCCTTAGTGCGCTCTTAGTGTACACTACTGAGGTCTTTATGTACTTTGTTGGTTGGTTTCTAAATTAACTAACATAGATACTGTAATATTTCCAAATAAGGGGGCAAGCTTCACCACAGAGCGGATCCTTTGCCGATAGGAATCAAATGTAGATAAAAAAAAAAGATTATATTGGATTCCCATGCATGCAGACCTATAGGACAACTGCTGGAAAACAAAAGGGATTTATTTACCCTAAGCTCATAAGTGGATCCTTCCTTTTGTGCTTCACAGATATTTTGAAAAATTGCGGAAATATCAACCTAATGAGGCAAGATAAATAAACAATATATCTACATTTTGGAGAAGAATATAATTCACTAATAATCATACTATCATGTAGGGTGGCCTATAATAAGGAACCCGATCAAATGCCATCATAGTTTGGGAATCTTCTTCCTCAAGTTTTCCAACCCTGTTTTTAATAAATAAATAAAAATTTTCAGCACAATTTGGTCCAATTAAAACTAATTTCCTTTATGAATTATACAGCAATTCCAAATTAAATAGAGAGCTGTTATTTAGAAAACACCCCTGAAGAAGTCGATATAGATGAAACGCATTGGGTGAAAGCTCTTTAATATCGTTTTATATATATTTCTTACATTTACAATGCTGAAACATACAATTGTATCTTCAATGTAAAATTAAAGTTTCATTATCAATTCATTTTAAATTTAAAGCTTATAATAAAAAGATATATGTGATTTTAATATGGGTGTTTATATGTGTAAGGTCATCCTCTCTTTATAAAATAGCCGTCAAAAATTATCTAACTATATCAGTTTACTAACTATATCAGTTTATAAAATAAGTGCGCTCCACAGAGATATTCATATATATATATATATATATATATATATATATATATAATATAATATTACAGTTGTGCTCATAAGTTTACATACCCTAGTATAATTTGTGATTTTCTGGCCATTTGTCTGAGAATATGAATGATAACTCACAAACTAGTCTTTCACTCATGGTTAGTGGTTGGATGAAGCCATTTATTTTCAAACAACTGTGTTTACTCTTTTTAAATCATAAGGACAACTAGTGATAAGCGGATTCGGGTTTACTCGGTTCTCAAAACGGCATCTTATTGGCTTACGGATGTCACGTGTTTTGGATGGCCAATAAGATGCCGTTTTGAGAACCGAGTAAAACTGAATCCGCTCATCACTAATGACAACAGAAACTACCCAAATGACCCTGATCAAAAGTTTACAGTTCTTAATACCGTGTTTTGCTCCCTTTAACATCAATGACAGCTTGAAGTCTTTTGTGATAGTTGTGGATGAGGCTCTATATTTTCTCAGATGGTAAAGCTGCCCATTCTTCTTGGCAAAAAGCCTCCAGTTCCTGTAAATTCTTGGACTGTCTTGCATTAATTGCACGTTTGAGAACTCCTCAGAGTGGCTCAATGATGTTGAGGTCAGGAGACAGAGAGGGCCACTCCAGAACCTTCACTTTATTCTGCTGTAGCCAATGACAGGTCGACTTGGCCTTGTGTTTTGGATCATTGTCATGTTGAAATGTCCAAGTACATCCCATGCAGCAGCTTCCGGGCTGATGAGTGCAAATTTTCCTCCAGTATTTTCTGATAACATGCTGCATTCATTTTGCCATCAATTTTGACCAAGTTTCCAGTGCCTTTGTAGCTCACACATCCCCAAAACATCAGTGATCCACCTCAGTGTTTCATAGTAGGAATGGTCTTCCTTTCATCACAGGCCTTGTTGACTCAATTTTTTTGTCTCATCACTCCAAATGACTTTATTCCAGAAGTTTTGAGGCTTGTCTCTGTGCTGTTTGGAGTATTGTAAGTGGGATGCTTTGTGGCATTTGTGTAGTAATGGCTTTCTTCTGGCGACTCGACCATGCAGCCCATTTATCTTCAAATGCCTCCTTATTGTGCATCTTGAAACAACCACACCACTTTTTTTTTTTTTCAGAGAGTCCTGTATTTCAGCTGAAGTTATTTATGGATTTTTCTTTGCATCCCAAACAATTTTCCTGGCAGTTGTGGCTGAAATTTTTGTTGATCTACCTGACCGTGATTTGGTTTCCACAGAATCCCTCATTTTCCACTTCTTAATTAGAGTTTGAACATTGCTGATTGGCATTCTCGATTGCTTGGATATCTTTTTATATCCCTTTCTTGTTTTATACAGTTCAATTACCTTTTCCCGCTTCAGTCGATATCATCAGGTTTATTGTCGACGTTTCGATCCTGCAATTAGGATCTTTATCAAGACAAGCTTCCGTGTACAGAAAATTATTTTAAAGCATCACATATTGATTGCTACAAAAATATACAAAATAAAGACCATGGCCCTCATTCCGAGTTGTTCGCTCGCTAGCCGCTTTTCACAGCAGTACACGCGCTAAGCCGCCGCCCTCTGGGAGTGTATCTTAGCATAGCAGAATTGCGAATTAAGTATTCGCAATATTGTGAAAAGATTATTCGTTTCTGAGTAGCTCGAGATTTACTCTTCCAGTGCGATCAGTTCAGTGCTTGTCGTTCCTGGTTTGACGTCACAAACACACCCAGCGTTCGCCCAGACACTCCCCCATTTCTTCAGTCACTCCCGCGTTTTTCCCAGAAACGGACGCATTTTTTCACACACTCCCATAAAACGTCCAGTTTCCGCCCAGAAACACCCACTTCCTATCAATCACACAACGATCACTAGAGCGGAGAAAAAAACCTCGTAATGCCGTGAGTAAAATACCAAACTTCTTAGCAAATTTACTTGGCACAGTCGCAGTGCGAACATTGCGCATGCGCAGTTTACGAAAAAATCGCTGCGATGCGATGAAAAAGAACGAGTGAACAACTCGGAATGAGGGCCCAAATACACAGACAAAAACATAAATGCACAAACAGACTCCCAGGTCCCAAGAACTATTCAACTAGGGTGAATTAACCCCCAGTAAATATAGATTATACGGTTTTAACAGTAACACATCTCAAACCAGGTTCACCGTGAGTTAGGTAAAAACCATATGGATGAAACACAATGGGCTTCTATATAATGATAAGCTACAACCATCCTAAAACACATTACAGTGTAACCACTAAACGCAAACACCATGGTGACAATATGTTAACACAGTCATCCACTTACTCTACCGAATCAATATGTTATATTCAGACAGTATCATGGCTGTGCGGCATAACATCCAAAATTCATATGACAATTCTGTAGTAATAAATCAAGAAATGTGGCTGGTGAGCAAAAAGACATACACCACTCAACCCTCAGGGGTGTACAGAGAGTGTAACTCACACTGTAGTAAATTAACTCTCAGCCATTGAATAAATCAGACAAATGAAGTCATCTCTGTTGATAAAGTAACATAAATAAATGTAACAATCAAACTGAAACAAATGTTAATGGAATGTATCACCAAAGAGCAGCTCAGTACTTACCAACAGGTGTCTAGTCTAACACATGGTACCTCTACAGCCACACAGCAAACAAGCATGTGTGGTGACCTTAAATACCCCCGGACCGGAAGTGGGCTGTGTATATGGAAAAAGAAACCTACTCCATATACACGCATCACATTCAAAAGTACCAAAAGTAACTAAGCCTGTAAACTTGCATAAACAAAAGGATAAACCCCAGGGACGATGTACGTCCCTGATACAGCAGGTCGCGGTGTTCGTGGAGCGCACTGCGTTCCACCTCCTGGAAACCGGAAGTCCAGGGCGCTACGGAGGTCACACGGAGAAGTGCGGCACAAGTAACATAAAGAAGATAAGAAGAGGTGCGCTGGCAGTGTCAACAAAGCAGGGATAGCTAAACCGCAACACCGCTGTAGATAAGTCATAAAAAATATAATAATAATAACAAAAGCCAACTATGAGCGGGGACACAACAATAAAAATAATGCGTTCCAAAACCCAGAAGCCAGAAACGCAATGCGTTCCAAACGCTATAATGTAGGGACCAACGCTCAGGTACCTGGTGGACAAGGATAAAAAGAAGTGATATAACATAATAGTTATACATACAGAATATGGATAAACCACTGCTCCCAGGCTAATTATTAAACAACCTTACCAAATAGATACTGACTGTTAACATTAGGACCATGGAGTGCATATCGGACTATCGGTGACTTAGATCTGAGATAGACAAAGTTTTTTTAGTCAATAATGGGACCTAGGAGTATCTGTATGAAGATAAGAATATAAAAAAATATGAATAAAAAATAACACATAATATATACATAATATACAGTAACAAATAAGACACAGCACAATGTATTGCACCTATACATCTATTAAGGCCTATGCAATACTATACAATAGATTGAACATGCCTCAATTGTAAATAGTTTATCAGATAAAACATAGATGTCAGATTGATAATAGTAGGCTTTAATCAATTGTAGATAAAGATAATAACTCATGCGGTGCCTCCTTAGTAGTCTATATACACGTGGTCCGTACCAATACACTGTAGTTGGACTAGAGGTAGATTAATCATATTACCACCCCCTACGCGCTATAAGGGTTATTCTCTTTGTATAATATATATATATATATATATATATATATATATATATATATATATATTTTTTTTTTAACAGAAAGTAGTCGCGCAATCCAACAACGAAGTCTTTGAAGTATATGTCAGTCCATATGTATTACTGCAGTAATCCTCCTTTAGGAGTAAAACCGTACTCCTCAGCACATGTGGAAAAGAGAATAATGGAGGGCGCAATGGTGAGTATAAAATCACAAGTAATTTACTGGCATCATAATCACTCACATACATTGAAAGTATAAAATAACCAGCGCGATGTCGATCATCAGTGTAGACTCCGGATACCCACACCGATGAACCCCGTCGCTCTCCGGATACCAACAGCCGCTAAATCCTTCTAGCCGCACGGACTCAATTCACGGACCACACGCGCCGACAATTCAAACGCTGGATCCAAGTACCTCGTCCTGCTGGCCATGCCCAGCGCGTTTCGTCACAAGACTTCGTCAGGGGGTGTGGCTAACAACGGTGTCCCATACAATTTATAGCACAGCAGTATAATTGATCTTGAGCAGCACAAATAGTTAAAATACATCTGCACATTGAAAAATTAACATCAAAAAGCTTTTTAAAACACACATGTGATACAAGTTAACAATAAAAATATATATTGTTAAAAATACATAAAAATTACATACAAATAACTGAGATAAGATGATACTAATTAAACATATATACCCATTAAACATTTGGCTGCACCTAACGGATATACCCTACCCCTCTACATGATTTTAATTCAACCTTATATGGAAAACTAAGTATTAGATAATATCTTATGCTCATAATATTAATTACTGTCCGATTAAACATTCATTAGGCTATACTACTAGTAAACCAAAACAATCAGATTAATTGATAAATTAAAGCATCTCCATCCTTATTGCTTTGACACCATTATAAACCCAAACACAAAGGAGCCAATGGCCCGACTACAATGCGTCAGTCAATAATGTCTCCGCAACGAGTTTTTTAATGCAGAAAAGGGCTAATGTCATAATTTTCATTCAGCCCATAAGGGCTAATGGTATTAAGTGTATGTATCCAATACATTTCTCTTTTTCCTAATAATTTAGAGACATCACCTCCCCTATCATCTAATTTTACATGCTCAATTGCCTTAAAAGAAAAATTACTAAGCAGACCCCCATTGCAATTAAAAAAATGTTGAGGTACACTGTGTTATGCACACCAGTGCCTGCAGGAAAGTACTGGTGTCAGAACTGTTATGCACTCCAGTGTCTGCAGGAATGTACTGGTGTTTGAACTGTTATGCAAAACAAATGGACTCACAGACAATCTGGGGAATATGACATAACGTACACAGAAGGTGATAGGGTAACAAAATACACACAAAGTGAACAGAGAAGCCCAGAGGCTAAGGAACTGGGTATCTCCCTTGTATTAGAACTGCTCAGATAGAAAAAGCAAGATGTTGTGTTTTAATACGTAGAGAACCCGAAATGCTGTTGCTAAGGGCAACAGCAAAACCCTAAAGGGTTACCAACGGGTGTGGCAGTAAACTCCTTGGTCAGAGATGGAATGATAGACACAAGGAGAGTCTCCACAATCCTATTTCTCACTTGCAGTGCACAGGTTTTAGCTTACTGCCACTAAACTGACCCCTGACACCTAGCACAGTGAGACAGGATTAGACAGGCAAGTCTTAGAATACAGCCGCAAACTTGCTAAGTTCACAGAGTAGTAACAGAACTCCAGCAAGCTAAACGACTGACTCCAGTCTTACTGCTAGGTCTGGATTGGCAGAGTGTAATACCAAATCCCCAGGCCTATTTGCAGTAAGCAACAAACAAATACAAAGCTACACAGTACTGGCTAACTTTCATGAACTGACTAACCAACAAAGATTCAGCAGCATCTGCTTACTCTGAAAAGAGGCCTTATAAAGCAGGTGCTGTCCACGCCCCACTCAGACCTCACAGACTATGAGCACAAAAACCAGCACCGGATCCCCTGCCGTGCACAGAGCCTATAACCACTGCACAGCAAAAGACCCGAACCGGAGTATCAGCTGCGCTCAGGTTACTCCACTAGCACTTGTCTCCCGGTTGCCATGATGACGTGGCAGCACAGGGCAGGAGACCCTAACACACTGTGATCTTTCAGTTTATTAACAATACTCCTAGTATGCTCGAGTATGCAAATCTTTAATTGCCTTTTAGTTTTCCCTACGTATCTTGCACCGCAAGAGCACTCTAAAAGATAAATTACAGAAGTAGTCTGGCAATTCATGAAACTTTTTATTTCCCAAGATTTTAATTTAGCAGTGTCCCAAATTTTCTTCCTATCTTTATCCATCAATGGACAAACCTTACAATGATTGCATGGGTAACAACCAGTTGTTCTAGTTTTGCTTAACCATGTTTCACCTGGTATGGAACTTAAATTACTTGGAGCTAATGAGTTTTTTAGAGATCTTGCCCTCCTAAAAACTACTTGTGGATCTTTAGGTAACAGATCTTTAAGAATAGGATCAAGTGTTAAAATACCCCAATGTTTTTTCAATTTTTTTTTTATATCATTACTTTTAGTATTGTAAGTCGTAATGAAAGGCATAAACATGGAATCTTGTATATTGCTTTTCTCTTTATACACCAATAATTGTTTCCTGTCATGACCATCAGCTTTTTCTTTACACCTAGTAACCAGTCCAGCTGGATATTGTTTCTCTAAAAACCTTTTTTCATAAAGTGCAGCTTGCTCATTAAATTTATCCTGTTCTACATGTTACGATTCCTGTACTCCAGACTGGAGAAGATCTTATGGCAGGGATCTGAGTACAGGAACAATATACAGGTTGTGGGAGCTGGAGAGCCTAGTAACCCCTGGCGCCCTAACTCCGTTGTCTCGCCCGTGTTATCAGAAATCCCCTGCGAGACTATGGTTGCTTGAGCCCATGGCAGCCGCGTTCGAAGGGCGGATTATGTCTGCCCAACCCCGATGCCCCCGCAGGTCTTAATGGGAGACAAGGGGAAGTCCGAGACAGGGTGATAACAAGGGGCCCTCTGACTAAGCAACCAAGCCAGGGGTTACAAGCTAACTTAACTAAATCAAAAGGTATGTGCGGACTAGCCGCCAGGGAAAAGGACAACCAAAGATCCACTGATCCGACACTCCTATCCGGCACCGCTGGACACCAGAGTGGATCTTGTGGAAGCGGAATCCTCCGCAAAGCTCCAGAACGCAATATAAACAAAATAATAAATTATAGCGGACAAGCCGCAACACACGGCTGCGCCGCGACTCACGAACACCACCAGATGTTAACGGTGCTCGGTCAGACTCCAGGAACAGATGGTAACTTCCGAGTACTGGATCACTGAGAACAGGAACAAACGGATAGACCGGGACTGGGAACTCTCTCTGCAGCAGACACAGGCAAACAGGAAGCTATCACCGGCGTCCGTGAGAAGTCAAAAGGGAGCCTATAACTGTGAGCTCCCCAATCAGGAGCCAGACTGGTAATTACACTAAATGCCGTGCAGCTGCATGCTGCACGGCCAGCACACCCAGATTTGATTACAACAGACCCAGCAACGGGGAACGCGGCCCGAACGTGGCGTCCCCGTTGCTAAGGTCTCGAGCGGCTGCGTGCGCCCGGCGTCAGCGTTGCCAGGGAGCCGGCGGCTGTACGCGCCCGGCGTCCCTGGTTGCTAGGCGCCGGGCCGCACGGCCGCGCGGACCCCGGCGCCTAACACTACACAGTTCCTCTTAAGCCTCAAAAATTGTGAATATGGTATATTCATCACCCACTTTTTGAGGTGACAGCTCTTAAAATGTACATAATTGTTGCTATCAACCTTCTTAACATATATATAGGTATTAATACTTTTCCCAGGGGTCCAATCTGTTGAATCAATAACTAAATCTAAAAACTCAATTCTACTTTTCTGATAATTTGATGTAAAGTTCAAATTATAACGATTATTATTAAGAAAAGCCATAAATCTATTAAAATCACTCTCGGTCCCCTTCCAAATAATCAATATATCATCTATATACCTATAGAAACTATGTATAAAATCTGAAAATGGGTTATTATGAAAAATCACTTCTGATTCCCATTTTCCTAAATAAAGATTGGCGAAGCTCGGGGCATAAGGGGTCCCCATCGCACAGCCGGTTAAAAACCCCTTACGCCCCGACATCGCGCTGGTTATTTTATACTTTGAATGTACGTGAGTGATTATGATGCCAGTAAATTACTTGTGATTTTATACTCACCATTGGATTGCGCGACTACTTTCTGTATAAAAATAAAAAAATTATATATATATATATATATATATATATATATATACATACATACATACATACATACATACATACATACATACATACATACATACATAATAACCCTTATAGCGCGCTTCAAAGAGCGGCACTTCGCGGTGGGAACAGAAACAATGTAGACAAAAGATATAACCCGGAGGGCGCTAAGACATCAAATGACCATTGTCCATATAGTTTTATGGTTTCCGATGTCTAAATGCTTTCAGACATATTTTAATTGGACTTGATTAAAATCCCAGCCTGGAACGAATGATCCTTGTTGACATACATAGCTTTATGTACCTCCTGATCCCCTGAGACGTGTTTGACCAGTGGTTTTAATAGGAACTATAATTCCTCCCTTTGTCAGAATAATTACAACTTTGGGAGCGTGTAGTTCACAAATTTAACTGGGTCAGTGAAGTTTTTACTTCTTGTTCGCCATTATCGGCAATACTTTCCTTACCCTAGGCATTATTATTCGTTGCCCATTGTCATTATAGTTAGGCAGGTGGAATTTATAAGTATCCACCGTATGGTACACTTTTAGATCAAATATACCCCTGAGGAAGTCCTGTTAAAAGGACGAAATGCGTAGGGTTTTAAATAAGGTAATTAGGATATCCAGTATACATTGTAGGGTCCCCACCACTGAGCTCACATCCTGGGGTGGTTGGTGGCACTCATGTTTACACCTGTTTTGATGTAACCTGGTTGTTCCCATAATACACCTTGTATAATGTAAAGACTAATATACATTATATATTTTATGTTGGATGTTACAAATAAACATCGGAATTTTATTAATCAAAGGTTATTTTGGGTGTCTACATTGTTTTTGTTGAGAGGGTATCTTGCAGGTGAAATACCTGGCTGAGTACAATCAAGCATCGGATCTCAAACATTCCAGGCTGGGATTTTAATAAAGTCCAATTCAAATACGTCTGAAAGCATTTAGACATTGGAAACCATGAAACTATAAGGACTTTTATATTGACATTGGGCATTTGATGTTTCAGCACCCTCCGGGTTATATCTTTTATGTGTGTGTGTGTGTGTGTGTGTGTGTGTGTCATCCACTGGTGTTACCCTCTCTTTGGTGTCACCCTCACCCTGTCACCTACTGCTTTCACTCACCCATTGCGGCCACCCTCATCTTGTCTCCCTCTTCCTGTCACCCTCTCCCTAGTGTCACCATTCTTACTGTCACCCTGAGATGCAAATTAGCGTCGGGGGGCCAGGGAGCTAATGGCGGTGATTTTGAATGCCATTGGCGGGGGCAGCGGCCATTAGTGGTGGCGGTAGTGAGCATTGGCTTGTGGGCAGTTGTGGGCATCGGCAGGTCTTGGCGGACATTATGGCTGCAGTGCCTCACCAGCCACTGACCTCACTGCACGCCACTGCTCTCCATGTTATCACTCTCCAAAACTGCCCCTATATATGATAGAGGATGACCATATATAGCATACCCTATATATGAAAGAGGATGATCATATATATCTTACCCTATATATGAAAAAGGATGATCATATATATCTGACCCTATAAATGATAGAGGATGACCATATACTGTATATCAGCCCCTATATATGATAGAGGATGATCATATATATATCTGCCCCTATGATAGAGGATAACCATATACAGTGGGGCAAAAAAAGTATTTTGACAGCCTCCGATTGTGCAAGTTGACCCACTTAAAAAGATGAGAGAGGTCTGTAATTTTCATCATAGGTACACTTCAACTGTGAGAGACAGAATCTGGAAAAAAACACTAGGAAATCACATTGTATGATTTTTAAACAATTTATTTGTATATTCTTGCAGAAAATAAATATTTGGACAATCAAAAAGTTTAACTCAATTATTTGTAATATAACCTCTGTTGGCAATTACAGAGGTCAAACATTTCCTGTAGTTCTTGACCAGGTTTGCACACACTGTAGCAGGTATTATGGCCCACTCTTCCATGCAGATCTTCTCTAGATCTGTCATGTTTTGGGGCTGTCGCCGGGCAACAGAGACTTTCAACTCCCTCCACAGATTTTCTAGGGATCCGGTCTGAAGATCGACAGTGGCTAGGTCGACAATGTTTAGGTCGACCACTATAGGTCGACAGTCACTAGGTCGACATGGATGGAAGGTCGACAGGGTTTCTAGGTCGACAAGTCTAAAGGTCGACATGAGGTTGTTGTTTTTTTCATACTTTAACGATCCATGTGGACTACGATTGGAACGGTAAAGTGTGCTGAGCGAAGCGGCAGCGGAGCGAAGGCACCATGCCCGAAGCATGGCGAGCAAAGCGGTGCGCTAATTTGGGATCCCGGTCACTTTACGGAGAAAACGACACAAAAAAAAAAAACTCATGTCGACCTAGAAACCCTGTCGACCTTCCATCCATGTCGAGCTAGTGACTGTCGACCTATAGTGGTCGACCTAAACATTGTCGACCTTGGCACTGTCGATAAAATGAACCACACCCGATTTTCTATTGGGTTGAGGTCTGGAGACTGGCTAGGCCACTCCAGGATCTTAAAATGCTTCTTACAGAGCCACTCCTTAGTTGCCCCGTCGGTGTGTTTGGGGTCATTGTCATGCTGGAAGACCCATCCACGTTCCATCTTCAATGCTCTTACTGAGGGAAGGAGGCTTTTGCCCAAAATCTCACGATACATGGCCCAAATCCTCTTCTTAATACGGATCAGTCGTCCTGTCCCCTTTTCAGAAAAGCAGCCCCAAAGCATGATGTTTCCACCCCCATGCTTCACAGTGGGTATGGTGTTCTTGGGATGCCATTCATCACAGCGAGTGGAGTTTATACCAAAAAGTTTGATTTTGCTCTCATCTGACCACATTACATTCTCCCAATCCTCCTCTGGATCATCCAGATGGTCACTGGTAATCTTTAGACGGGCCTGGACATGTGCTGGCTTAAGCAGGGGGACCTTTCGGGCGCTGTAGGATTTCAATCCATGACGACGTAGTTTGTTACTAATGGTAACCTTTCTGACTGTGGTCCCAGCTCTCTTTAGGTCATTGACCAGGTCCCCCCGTGTAGTTCTGGGCTGATTCCTCACCATTCTCAAGATCATTGATACCCCACAAGGTGAGATCTTGCATAGAGCCCCAGGTCGAGGGAGATTGTCAGTGATCTTGTATTTCTTCCATTTTTTTTATAATTGCGCCAACAGTTGATCTCTTCTCACCATGCTGCTTGCTTATTGTCAAGTAGCTCATCCCAGCCTTGTGCAGCTCTACAATTTTGTCTCTGGTGTCCTTAGACAGCTCTCTGGTCTTGGTAGCAGTCTGACTGAGGGTGTAGACAGGTGTCTTTTATACAGATAACCAGTTCAAACAGGTGCCATTAATACAGGTAATGAGTGGAGGATAGAAGAGCTTCTTAAAGAAGAAGTAACAGGTCTGTGAGAGCCAGAAATCTTGCTGCTTGGTAGGTGTCCAAATATTTATTTTCCTCAAGAATATACAAGTAAATTGTATAAAAATCATACAATGTGATTTCCTGTTTTTTTTCTTCTTCAGATTCTGTCTCTCACAGTTGAAGTGTACCTATGATGGACATTACAGACCTCTCTCATCTTTTTAAGTGGGTCAACTTGCACAATCAGTGGCTGTCCAAATACTTTTTTTTTCCACTGTGTGTATGTATATGTATATGTACAGTGGGCTATTCCCTCATTATATTGTGATAAATTAAGCAGGTAAAAGGTCTGGAGTAGATTCCAGGTGTGACATTTCCATTTGGAATCTGTTGCTGTTGACTCTAAATATGAGATCCAAAGAGCTGCCACGATCAGTGAAGCAAGCCATCATTAGGCTGAAAAATCAAAACAAACCTATCAGAGAGACAGCAAAAACATTAGGTGTGGCCAAATCAACTGTTTGGAAGATTCTTAAAAAGAAAGAATGCACCGGAGAGCTCAGCAACGCCAAAAGCCCCGAAAGACCATGGAAAACAACTATGGTGGATGACAGAAGAATTATTTCCCTGGTGAAGAAAAACCCCTTCACAACAGTTGCCCAGGTCAAGAACACTCTCCAGGAGGTAGGTGTGTCAAAGTCAACAATCAAGAGAATACTTCACAAGAGTGAATATAGAGGGTTCACCACAAGATGTAAACCATTGGTGAGCAACAAAAACAGGAAGTCCCGATTAGAGTTTGCCAAACAACATCTAAAAAAGCCTTTACAGTTCTGGAACAGAATCCTATGGACAGATGAGACAAATATCAACTTGTACCAGAGTGATGGGAAGAGAAGAGTATGGAGAAGGAAAGGAACTGCTCATGATCCAAAACATACCAACTCATCAGTGAAGCATGGTGTTGGTAGTGTCATGGCGTGGGCATGTATGGCTGCCAATGGAACTGGTTCCCTTGTATTTATTGATAATGTGACTGCTGACAAAAGCAGCAGGATGAATTCTGAAGTGTTTCGGGCAATATTATCTGCTCACATTCAGTCAAATGCTACAGAACTCATTGGACAGTGCTTCACAGTGCAGATGGGCAATGACCCGATGCATACTGCGAAAACAACCAAAGCGTTTTTTTAAGACAAATAAGTGGAATGTTGTGCAATGGCCAAGTCAATCACCTGACCTGTACTGAGCATGCAATTCACTTGAGGAAGACAAAACTGAAGGAAAAATGAACAAGCAGGAACTGAAGACATTTGCAGTAGAGGCCTGGCAGAGTATCACCAGGGATGAAACCCAGCGTCTGGTGATGTCTATGCATTCCACACTTCATGCTGTAATTAACGTCAAAGGATTTGCAACAAAGTATTAAAGTGAAAGTTTGATTTAGGATTGTTTAGTTTGTCCCATTACTATTGGTCCCTTAAAAAGTGGGAGGCACATGTAGAAACTGTTGTAATTCCTACACCGTTCACCTGATTTGGATGTAAATACCCTCAAATTAAAGCGGAAAGTCTGCAGTTAAAGCACATCTTGTTTGTTTTGTTTCAAATCCATTGTGGTGGTTGATAATGTCAAATATTACCTTTAAACATAAAGCTATATACTAATACAGCGGAGCCGCTATGGCCGCTAGACCACGTGCTACGCACTTTGTACGCTATTTGCGTACAGAGTCCTGCACGTGGTACGCACTTGGCGTACACACGCTGCGCTGAGTGTACAAAATACACACAGCAGGCGCACACACAGTCGATAACCTTTAAACCTTGTTAATAAAACACAGTAAGAATATGCTTATACTCTAAACCTCAGTATTGATAATACTGCAATGATGTAACGCTTAAAACCTTTAACAATGTGTATGCTGTTTGAGCGATTAAGACGCTAAGAGAGCCCTTTGCAGGAAAGTGAAAACACAAGATCGGGTTTGGTTAAAACCACAGCAGCTCTAACACCGCCGTGGATTATTCAGAGTAAAAAGGGGAAAACAGTACAAATTATACACTACAAACTAACAGGGAAATCTAAACAGAATAACAGAGAATAATCGCTACAGAGAATATACATACGTGGGGAATCTTTCGCAAGCGCGACCTGGAGTCCAGTCCTCAGCTGTTCAGGTAGAAAGCCTTTAGAGACATGAGGTTGGCCAGGCAACAGTGGTCTTTATATACACAACATACATTCACAATACAATGGTCCCTGTAATCTCATTGTTCATTGGACACAGGAATGTGTCTCTACATTACAGGAAAGGTCATAGGTGGATTTGAACAGGTGGGCTGTGTTTTTCCCCAACTGCTCTGGTGGGAGGTATCCTCAGGATTCCCGCCGCATGTGTAATTTACAGCAATGCAGTTAATGTTCATAATCTACTTCTGTACATAACTATACGCAGGAGCGAGCGATCCTTTCCTTACTAACATCGGAATGTTACCCTTAAAATATCCTATAGCTGGATACTAGACACCACCTTTCAACCTTTATCTGACCCTTCCTATCATGCAAAGAGGAATCTGTCCAGGAACAGTTTAAACTAAACATACTTGCTGACATGGTCAAGGGGAATATTTACTATAAAATGCACTATGTGGGTTAAATATGCTCTGATCGAGTTGCACTCTACACCAGGCTTTTTCAACCAGTGTGCCATGGCACACTAGTGTGCCGCGACCAGTTGCAAGGTGTGCCACGGAGCCAGAGCAGCTTCCTGCACCTTCAGAGTGAACGGTTGGCCCAGGCTCTTCTTAGAGGATCAGTCGTGCTCCGGCCATGACCTATGCCTTGAAAACGGTGTGATATCATAGGTCACAGCCACCGCATCTCACCACCCAGCCAGCCCACCCACCTGCAAACACATCTTCCAGTTCCCGCCTGCGTACACAGCTTTCCTTGCCCACCCACATCCACACCTGCCCGACTGCCCACTGCTCAGTATTCGCAGAACTCCACTATGAACAACCCCAGCCACTGAGGGACAGGGAGGAGGACAGCTGATAATATTTGTTATTTTATTTCTCCTGTGGGGAACAATAGTATTTATGTGGGGAGAATAAGAATTTATAGATTTATGGGGGGGAACAATGTGAATAATTCATGTGGGGAGCAATAGGATTTATGTGGGGAGCAACATGATTTATGTGGGGAGCAATGTGATTGTTTTTTCTGTGTAGGCCAATGTATGTGTGGATTTTTATTTTATTTTTATTTTTTAACTGTGAGGGCCAATGTGTGAGTTTTGTTTTTTTTCTGTGGGGAACCGATGGTGTGCCTTGGCAATTTTAAAATATTGTTCGGTGTGCCGCGAGTAAAAATAGGTTGAAAATCACTGCTCTACACGCTCACAAACTCTACCATAAATGCGCATACCACACGCCAAGGCGCATGGCCGTGGAAGCTCCGTTACGCAAAGTGCGGATATGCGTACGCACGGCAGAGCGAGTGCACACGCAGCGGGCATGTGCATGGGGTTAGTACAAAAGGATATGCATCATGATATTTTTCGACTTTGACATGTGCCCTCATTGCGAGTTGTTCGCTCTGTAAATTTTTTCGCATCGCATCGATTTTCCGCTTAGTGCGCATGCGCAATGTTCGCACTGCGACTGTGCCAAGTAAATTTGCTATGCAGTTAGGAATTTTACTCACGTTTTTTTCTTCGTTCTGGTGATCGTAATGTGATTGACAGGAAGTGGGTGTTTCTGGGCGGAAACAGGCCGTTTTATGGGTGTGTGCGAAAAAACGCTCTGGGCGAACGCTGGGTGTGTTTGTGACGTCAAACCAGGAACGATAAGCACTGAACTGATCGCAGATGCCGAGTAAGTCTGGAGGTATTCAGAAACTGCTAAGAGGTGTGTAATCGCAATTTTGAGAATCTTTTGTTCGCAATTTTAAGAAGCTAAGATTCACTCCCAGTAGGCGGCGGCTTAGCGTGTGCAGTGCTGCTAAAATCGGCTTGCGAGCGAACAACTCGGAATGAGGGCCATGGTGTATCAAGCCCAATATATGAGAAATATGACAATGTCCCAATATTTATGGACCTGACTGTGTGTGTGTATGTGTGTAAGTATGTATGTATATGTAAAAAAAGAAGGTAATCTCTACTGGTATTAGCGCCAAGATATTATATATACAAATATAATCACGTTACGTTCCTTTGTGAGAATGTGCTCTTCTTTCGGATTCTTCTTACTCCCCAACTTCAGTCTAGATGATACAGTCTCAGACGATTATGTGGAAGGAGAACAGATGAAGAAAGCAATTTGTAATATTGTTTCATCTAATATTTCTTTAGATTCAAGTGTTCCCCTTTTATCAAGACCAGATACACAAGGAAAAAGGTAGATCTATGGGTGAGGAGCGTACCCCAACTCACAGTAAAGCCAGAAGCTGGTGCCCATAAGGGGTTTCTTTAATTATCTTGACCTCGTTTTGTGAGCCTTCCACCAAAGACTATTTGGAAATGAGTGTACCTAACTCACTTTTAAAGATAGATACGTAAAACACATAAAGGTATCTTTTCCACAGAAATATCTTATGCTTACCACACTCAAGAGAATAATCACAGAGATACTCCTGGGTTTCTTTTATATCCAACGTCCTCAAGCTCTTATAACTTCCAATATAGATGTAATATCATTAGAAGTATAGATGTATCAGTCTCAGCGGTTATGTAGAAGGGGAATAAATAAAGAGAACAATGTGTAATATTGTTTGACCTATTATTCCCTTATATTCAAACGGTCCCCTTTATATGGCCCAAACGAAAGGGGAAAGAGGTAGATTAATGGGTGAGGAGCGTACCCCAAGTCACAATGAAACCAACAGTAGGTGCCTATAGGGGTTTCTTTAAACTTCTTCACCTCCTATTTTGTGGACCTTCCACCAAAAGATATTAAAACAGTGCGCACCTAATTCATTTTTGAAGCTAGATACGTGTAACACATAAGGGTATCTTTTCCATAACACAATGTCATGCATACCACACTCACAAAAGTAATCGGAAAGATACTCCTATCTGGGTTTCTTTTATATCCAACGTCCTCAAGATATTTGTAACTTTCAATGTAGACGTGATATTATTCAAACTTCCAGGATTGTAAATGTATCAGCCAGTCTTTTTTTATTGTACAAAAACTCCCATAGTTGGGATATTTCACAAAAATACACGCTGATAAAAAAAACATACATAAAAACAGTCTTTTTCATAAAAACCATATATAACAAAAATAAAATACATCCAAGGTAATAAAAAAACAGGAAAAAATACCACCACAACGGAGGAAATCACCGGCAATATAGTTGTTGAACAAATACCTTAGTGTAAATTTCCTGGAGATAAAAAAAAAAAGATTTTACTTACCGGTAAATCTGGTTCTAGTAGTCCGTAGTGGATGCTGGGGACTCCGTAAGGACCATGGGGAATAGAGGGGCTCCGCAGGAGACAGGGCACTCCAAGAAAGAATTAGGACCACTGGTGTGCACTGGCTCCTCCCTCTATGTCCCTCCTCCAGACCTCAGTTAAGGAAACTGTGCCCGGAAGAGCTGACAGTACAAGGAAAGGATTTTGGAATCCAGGGTAAAACTCATACCAGCCACACCAATCACACCGTATAACTCGTGATAAACTTACCCAGTTAACAGTATGAACAACAACAGAGCATCAGACCAACCTGATGCAACCATAACATAACCCTTATGTAAGCAATAACTATATACAAGCATTGCAGAAGAAGTCCGCACTTGGGACGGGCGCCCAGCATCCACTACGGACTACGAGAAATAGATTTACCGCTAAGTAAAATCTTATTTTCTCTAACGTCCTAGTGGATGCTGGGGACTCCGCAAGGACCATGGGGATTATACCAAAGCTCCCAAACAGGCAGGAGAGTGCGGATGACTGCAGCACCGAATGAGCAAACACAAGGTCCTCCTCAGCCAGGGTATCAAACTTGTAGAATTTTGCAAAAGTGTTTGAACCCGACCCAGTAGCTGCTCGGCAAAGCTGTAATGCCGAGACCCCTCGGGCAGCCGCCCAAGAAGAGCCCACCTTCCTTGTGGAATGGGCTTTTACTGATTTTGGAGGCGGCAATCCAGCCGCGAAATGAGCCTGCTGAATCGTGTTACAGATCCAGCGAGCAATAGTTTGCTTTGAAGCAGGAGCACCCAGCTTGTTGGATGCATACAGGATAAACAACTACTCAGTTTTCCTGACTCCAGCCGTTCTGGCTACATAAACCTTCAAAGCCCTGACTACATCTAGTAACTTGGCATCCTCCAAGTCATGAGTAATTCTGCCCTGTCCATATGGAAAACCAGATAGAGGCCTTTATGTGACAAAGCCGCCAATTCTGACACACGCCTAGCTAAAGCCAGCAACATGACCACCTTCCACGTGAGATATTTTAACTCCACGGTTGTAAGTGGCTCAAACCAGTGTGATTTCAGAAAACTCAACACCACGTCAAGATCCCAAGGTGCCACTGGTGGCACAAAAGGGGCTGAATATGCAGCACTCCCTTTACAAACATCTGAACTTCAGTAAGAGAAGCCAGTTCCTTTTGAAAGAAAATGGATAGGGCTGAAATCTGGATCTTAGTGGACCCCAATTTTAAGCCCAAAGTCACTCCCGACTGTAGGAAGTGAAGGAATTCCTCCATAGGGGCATTCCTGGCCTCACACCAAGCAACATATTTTCGCCATATACGGTGATAATGCTTAGCCGTCACGTCCTTCCTAGCCTTTATTAGCGTAGGAATAACCTCATCCGGAATGCCTTTTTCTGCTAGGATCCGGCGTCCAACCGCCATGCCGTCAAACGCAGCCGTGGTAAGTCTTGGAACAGACAGGGCCCCTGTTGCAACAGATCCTGTCTGAGAGGCAGAGGCCCTGGGTCCTCTGTGAGCATTTCTTGCAATTCCGGATACCAAGTCCTCCTTGGCCAAACCGGAACAATGAGTATTGTTCTCACTCCTCTTTTTCTTACGATTCTCAGCACCTTGGGTATGAGAGGAAGAGGAGGAAACACATAAACCGACTGGAACACCCACGGTGTCACTAGTGTGTCCACAGCTATCGCCTGAGGGTCTCTTGACCTGGCGCAATACATTTGTAGCTTTTTGTTGAGGCGGGATGCCATCATGTCCACCTGTGGCAGTTCCCAACGACTTGTAACTGTGTGAAGACTTCTTAATGAAGTCCCCACTCTCCCGGGTAGAGGTTGTGCCTGCTGAGGAAGTCTGCTTCCCAGTTGTCAACTCCCGGAATGAACACTGCTAACAGTGCTTTTACGTGATTCTCTGCCCCGCAAAGAATTCTGGTGACTTCCGCCATCGCCACCCTGCTCCTTGTGCCGCCTTGGCGATTTACATGAGCCACTGCGGTGATATTGTCTGCCTGAATCAGCACCGGTTGGTAGCGAAGCGGAGGCTCCGCTTGACTTAGGGTGTTGTATATGGCCCTTAGTTCCAGGATATTGATGTGCAGACAAGTCTCCTGACTTGACCACAGACCCTGGAAATTTCTTCCCTGTGTGACTGCCCCCCCACCCTCGGAGGCTTGCATCCATGGTCACCAGGACCCAGTCCTGAATGCCGAACCTGCGACCCTCGATAAGGTGAGCACTCTGCAGCCACCACAAAAGAGACACCCTGGCCCTGGGGGATAGGGTGATCAGCCGCTGCATCTGAAGATGCGATCCGGACCACCTGTCCAACAGATCCCACTGAAAGGTCCTCGCATGGAACCTGCCGAAGGGAATGGCTTCGTATGATGCCGCCATCTTTCCCAGGACTCGCGTGCATTGATGCACCGACACCTGTTTTGGTTTTAAGAGGCCTCTGACCAGAGTCACGAGCTCCTGAGTCTTCTCCGCCGGGAGAAAAACCTTCTTCTGGTCTGTGTCCAGAATCATGCCCAAGAAGGGCAGACGCGTCGTAGGAATCAGCTGCGACTTTGGAATATTCAGAATCCAGCCGTGCTGTTGCAACACCTCCCGAGAGTGTGCTACGCTGATCAGCAACTGCTCTCTGGACCTCGCTTTTATGAGGAGATCGTCCAAGTATGGGATAATTGTAACTCCTTGCTTTTGCAGAAGCACCATCCTATCCACAATATTACACATATCCAAAAGGTGTCGCGTTGTCGACGGAGACACCCTCACACACACACACATTTGCTCCATCTCCTTCTTTTACCTCAGACATGTCGACACACACGTACCGACACACCACACACACAGGGGATGCTCTATTTGAAGACAGTTTCCACACAAGGCCCTTTGGAGAGACAGTGAGAGAGTATGCCAGCACACACCCCAGCGCTATATGACTCAGGAATCACACAGTAACGTAGTATTACCCCAGTAGCTGCTGTATATATTGTTTTTACGCTAAATTTATGTGGCCCCCCCCCCCCCTCTCTTTTCACCCTCTTCTATCGTGCTTCTGCAGGGGTGATACTGGGGAGCTTCCTCTCAGCGGAGCTGTGGAGAGAAAATGGCGCTGGTGAGTGCTGAGGAAGAAGCCCCGCCCCCTCAGCGGCGGGCTTCTGTCCCGCGATTTTGTGAAAAATAATGGCGGGGGCTCATGCATATATACAGTGCCCAGCTGTATATATGCTCTATTTTGCCAATAGGTACTCAATTGCTGCACAAACCGCCCCCCCCCCCCCCCTCTGCGCCCTGCACCCTACAGTGACCGGAGTGTGTGGGTTAGTGTGGGAGCAATGGCGCACAGCTGCAGTGCTGTGCGCTACCTCCCCGATTTTGATGTCGTCTTGCTTCACTCGCTGGCTTCTGTCTTCTGGCTCTGCGAGGGGGACGGCGGCGCGGCTCCGGGAACGGACGACCAAGGGTGATTTCCTGTGTTCGATCCCTCTGGAGCTAATGGTGTCCAGTAGCCTAAGAAGCGCAAACTATCCGCAGTTAGTAGGTTTGCTTCTCTCCCCTCAGTCCCACGTAGCAGAGAGTCTGTTGCCAGCAGATCTCTCTGAAAATAAAAAAAATCCTAATAAAATACTTTCTTATTAGCAAGCTCAGGAGAGCTCACTAAAGTGCACCCAGCTCTGACCGGGCACAGATTTTAACTGAGGTCTGGAGGAGGGACATAGAGGGAGGAGCCAGTGCACACCAGTGGTCCTAATTCTTTCTTGGAATGCCCTGTCTCCTGCGAAGCCCGTCTATTCCCCATGGTCCTTACGGAGTCCCCAGCATCCACTAGGACGTTAGAGAAAAGAAGATAAAGTGTCACAGTGTTATATATGGTCTTACATATGGTTTTTATGAAAAAGACTGTTTTTATGTATGTTTTATTTTATCAGCGTGTATCCTTGAAGTTTGAATAATATCACGTTACAAATATCTTGATGACGTTGGATATAAAAGAAAGCCAGATAGGAGTATCCTGGTGTCCTACTTGATGTAGGAGGGGTATATAGGGGAGAGAGCATCAATTAGGTTTAAGTAAATGATTTCTCCAAGTGCCCAACTCTATGCCCAGTGTGTAAGCCATGTCTCCCGGATGGACAAAGAGAAACAGATTTTCTGGAAAGTACATAAGAAAATTCTGATTTTCTTTGTCGTGAACACAAGCACCAAACCTACCCGTGTCTCTTACATAGACATCTATGTGCTCTTATATATACTGGTTGCTCAGGTTACAGATCTTGGAATGCTGCTGTTTCCTCTACACACGCTGCTCAGAATGATTGTAGTGTGTCACATTATCCCCATTTCCATGACTTGTGCAGAGAAAGAGGCAGCATCCTGGTGCATCAGCTGACGGGAGGTATGGCCAGATTTGTAGCATATATCACCTATCTATGCTTTTTACAGGAGGTCAGAATATCATTACATAGATTTTGTATGAAACCCTTTCTCCACACCTCTCCTCCCTTCTCCACTGTCCGCTCACTCCTGTGCATCTCTGACACTGGGGGGAGGGATCAGAGTTCTTACCAAGGGGGGTATCCAATTAGCCTTGATAACACGATCTGAGATCGCAGCTAATGTTATCACACCTATGTCCCAAAAAATCAGGTTATCGCAGCCTGCGCTCTCCTATTTATTACATCTATACTATTCTAAAATGCCAATAATAGGAATAGAATTCTAGCTGGCAATAGCGGAGATTGGAGAAAGTGGGGAATTCTGCCTGTACCCCCAAAAAAGTCAAACTAATATAGGAAAACCTTGTAGAAGTCTATTAGTGGCCATGATAAAAGTTTTTACTGTTATTAAATTGGGTCAAAAAATGCAGAACATTATATAAAAACAGAAGGTGCAGGCGGCACTCGGAGACTTGCGCAATTGTGGTGAAAAACAGCCAGGTGAGTTTATTGAAGTCTACGTTTCGGGGGACTCACCCCCTTCAGGACACGACACACAAGTGTACAACAAAGTGAAACAACTTAAATAGCTTACCCACCAGGACCCCAGCTGCCCCCTCAGTGTCTCAGCGCCGTCCCAGCGCACGAAGCCTGCATTTCCGGTTGCGGCCCTCATCCGGAAGTAGGAAGTGACGTCATCCCGCAGCCGGGACCCGCCTTCGCTGCGGCTGCAGACACAGGGGGACTGGTTACCATGGTAGCAGTGTACACACCACACACTTGGCGCGCATACTGCCCCTTGGACAAAAACATCACATATAAAAAAACATATTTAAAACTTTTGTAAAAAGCTACACAACCATTAATCTTTGTGACAATATAGTGTAAAATCAGCATATAAGACACACATCAGATATCTCTGTGTGTGATAGTTATAAAGTGCAGTCGCTACACCTCAACAAAAAAGAGCACTTTCCGGACGCTGACAACTGAAACCGTCACACACAGCTAACATTGTATGTATCTATCTTTATGTAAATGTATAAATGTACTTATGACCACGTGTCGATTAAATGAAATGAGATTAAATGAAATGTATGTCTACCATGGGCCGCCAGAGTCTGGTTCTCGCAGCCTGTCTCGCCTATAAACTAATTTCATTTCCACAGGTATTATATTGTGTGCCAATTTCATCCCAAGTGTTATACTATAGTTTCTAAAAAAAACAATTCAAGCTCTGGTATTCATTCAAACCCCATAGTTGAATGGTATCTAATTTATGGATTCAGTGGGCCTCGAGTCTTAATCATTTTTCTCTGACGTCCTAGTGGATGCTGGGTACTCCGTAAGGACCATGAGGAATAGACGGGCTCCGCAGGTGACTGGGCACTCTTAAAAGAAAGATTAGGTACTATATCTGGTGTGCACTGGCTCCTCCCTCTATGCCCCTCCTCCAGACCTCAGTTAGAATCTGTGCCCGGCAAGAGCTGGATGCACCTAGTAGGCTCTCCTGAGCTTACTAGAAAAGAAAGTATTTGTTAGTTTTTTTATTTTCAGTGAGATCTGCTGGCAACAGACTCACTGCTACGAGGGACTGAGGGGAGAGAAGCAAACCTACCTGCTTGCAGCTAGCTTGTGCTTCTAAGGCTACTGGACACCATTAGCTCCAGAGGGATCGAACACAGGGCCCGACCTCGATCGTCCGTTCCCGTAGCCGCGCCGCCGTCTCCCTTGCAGAGCCAGAAGACGGAAGAACCAGAAGAAAAACGGCGGCTGAAGACTCCGGTCTTCAATAAGGTAGCGCACAGCACTGCAGCTGTGCGCCATTGCTCCCACAGCACACCACACGCTTCGGTCACTGGTGGGTGCAGGGCGCTGGTGGGGGGATGCCCTGGGCTACAATAAGTATACCTTTTGGCAAATTTGCACATAATACAGTTATAAACTGTATATGTGCCTAATCCCCCGCCATTAACATTATTAAAAAAGCGGGAGAAGTCCGCCGCGGAGGGGGCAGGGCTATCTCCCTCAGCACACCGGCGCCCTTTTCTCTTCACGGCTCCGCTGGAAGGACGCTCCCCAGGCTCTCCCCTGCAGTATACACTACAAGAAGGGTAAAAAAGAGAGGGGGGGGGGGGCACATAAATTTAGGCGCAAAAGGTGATATAAGCAGCTATTGGGGAAAATTCACTCTGTGGTAGTGTAAATCCCTGTGTTATATAGCGCTGTGGTGTGTGCTGGCATACTCTCTCTCTGTCTCCCCAAAGGACTTAGTGGGGTCCTGTCCTCAGTCAGAGCATTCCCTGTGTGTGTGCGGTGTGTCGGTACGGCTGTGTCGACATGTTTGATGAGGCTTACGTGGAGGCGGAACAAGGGTAGAGGGAAAAAGCTGCACCAGACAGCCAGTTCCCAGGAGCAAAAATCCTCCCCTGCTTCCACTAAGTCCACCGCATGACGCTGGGGCTCCACAGGTGGAGCCAGGTGCGCTGGGGGCGCGTCTCCGGAACTTCAGCGACCAGTGGGTTTGCTCACAGGTGGATCTCTGGGTTCTACAAGTGGTATCTCAGGTATACAAGCTGGAGTTCGAGGCGACTCCCCCTCGCCGTTACCTCAAATCTGCCTTGGCGGCAATTCACAAGCTGTACCTTCAGCAGGTGATAATCAAAGTTCCCCTCTTTCAACAGGGATGGGGTTACTATTCCACAATGTTTGTGGTACCGAAACCAGACGGTTCGGTGAGACCCATTCTAAATTTGAAATCCTTGAACACTTATATAAGGAAGTTCAAGTTCAAAATGGAATCGCTCAGGGCGGTTATTGCAAGCCTGGAAGAGGGGGATTTTATGGTGTCGCTGGACATCAAGGATGCTTACCTAAATGCCCTCATTTACCCACCTCACCAGGAGTACCTCAGGTTTGTGGTACAGGACTGTCATTACCAATTCCAGATGTTGCCGTTTGGTCTGTCCACGGCACCGAGGGTGTTTACCAAGGTAATGGCCGAAATTATGATACTCCTTCGAAAGAAGGGAGTTATAATTATCCCGTACTTGGACGATCTCCTTATAAAGGCGAGGTCCAAGGAGCAGTTGTTAGTCAGCGTAGCACTATCTCGGGAAGTGCTACAACAGCACGGCTGGATTCTGAATATCCCAAAGTCGCAGCTGATTCCTACGACGCGTCTGCTGTTCTTGGGCATGATTCTGGATACAGAACAGAGGAAGGTGGTTCTCCCAGAGGAGAAGGCCCAGGAATTATCATCTCTGGTCAGGGACCTCCTGAAACCAAAACAGGTGTTGGTGCATCACTGCACGCGAGTCCTGGGAAAGATGGTAGCTTCTTACAAAGCATTTCCCTAGCAGGTTCCATGCAAGGACCTTTCAGTGGGATCTGTTAGACAGATGGTCCAGATCGCATCTTCAGATGCATCGGTTGATCACCCTGTCCCCGAGGGCCAGGGTGTCTCTGCTGTGGTGGCTGCAGAGTGCTCATCTTCTCGAGGGCTGCATATTTGGCATACAGGACTGGGTCCTGGTGACCACGGATGCAAGCCTCCGAGGTTGGGGGGCAGTCACTCAGGGAAGAAACTTCCAAGGACAGTGGTCGAGTCAGGAGACTTCCCTACACATAAATATTCTGGAACTAATGGCCATTTACAATGCCCTGAGTCAAGCAGAACCCCTGCTTCAAAACCAACCGGTGCTGATTCAGTCGGACAACATCACGGCGGTCGCTCATGTAAACCACCAGGGCGGCACAAGAAGCAGGATGGCAATGGCAGAAGCCACAAGGATTCTTCGATGGGCGGAGAACCACGTGCTAGCACTGTCAGCAGTGTTCATTCCGGGAGTGGACAACTGGGAAGCAGACTTCCTCAGCAGGCACGACCTCCACCCGGGAGAGTGGGGACTTCATCCAGAAGTCTTCAAGCTGATTGTAAATGGTTGGGAAAGGCCACAGGTGGACATGATGGAATCCCGCCGCAACAAAAAGCAAAAAAGATATTGCGCCAGGTCAAGGGACCCTCAGGCGATAGCTGTGGACGCTCTAGTGACACCGTGGGTGTACCAGTCGGTTTATGTGTTCCCTCCTCTTCCTCTCATACCCAAGGTACTGAGGATAATAAGAAAGAGAGGAGTAAGAACTATACTCATCATTCCGGACTGGCCAAGAAGAACTTGGTACCCAAAACTACAAGAAATTATCTCAGAGGACCCATGGCCTCTGCATCTCCGACATGACCTGCTACAGCAGGGGCCCTGTCTGTTCCAATACTTACTGCGGCTGCGTTTGACGGAATGGCGGTTGAACGCCGGATCCTAACGGAAAAGGGCATTCCAGATTAAGTCATTCCTACCCTGATAAAGGCTAGGAAGAATGTGACAGCAAAACATTATCACTGCATATGGCGAAAATATGTTGCTTGGTGTGAGGCCAGGAAGGCCCCAACAGAGGAATTTCAGCTGGGTCGATTTCTGCACTTCCTACAGTCAGGAGTGACTATGGGCCTAAAATTCGGATCCGTTAAATTCCAGATTTTGGCCCTGTCTATTTTCTTTCAAAAAGAACTGGCTTCACTGCCTGAAGTTCAGACGTTTGTTAAGGGAGTGCTGCATATTCAGCCCCCTTTTGTGCCTCCAGTGGCACCTTGGGATCTCAACGTTGTGTTGGATTTCCTAAGATCACATTGGTTTGAGCCACTTAAGACCGTGGAGCTAAAATATCTCACGTGGAAGGTGGTCATGCTGTTGGCCTTAGCTAAGGCCAGGCGTGTGTCAGAATTGGCGGCTTTATCATGTAAAAGCCCATATCTGATTTTCCATATGGATAGGGCAGAATTGAGGACTCGTCCCCAATTTCTTCCTAAGGTGGTATCAGCGTTTCATTTGAACCAACCCATTGTGGTGCCTGCGGCTACTCGGGACTTGGAGGATTCCAAGTTGCTGGACGTAGTCCGGGCCCTGAAAATCTATGTTTGCAGGACGGCTAGAGTCAGAAAAACGGACTCACTATTTATCCTGCAATAAATAGTGGAAAACTGCTCTAATCAAGCTGGTAACAATCCCCAGGTGCTGCGGGAGGGGGTTACTCTAGACAAGAAATACAAAAGGGATTTTTTCCCACGCACTCTGCTGGCTGTTAGTAAGAAGAACTATATACTATGTAATAATAGGAAATTTAGAGCTCTTCGTTACATATGTTTTGCAAAAGATATGATAAGCCTCCAGGCCACTTCACGGCTGCTCTATTACTGGAGGTCCCTAACTAAGCATAGGTCCAGGGCTTGGACCCCACAAAGTCGGCTCAGGCCCGACCACCCCCGAGCATCCCAGCATCCACAGCAGCGCCGGGCAGCCTATACGGAAGGAGAGGGGGATGCTGCAGCGGCGCTTACTACCAATGACATAGCGCTGCTGCGGCTACAGTCCCCATCCCTCCTCCTCCTTCTCACCTCCCCGGCGCTGTAGCTCTCCTCCCTGCACAGCGCGGCTGCGGCACATGGCGCAGACTTAGAGGCGGCATGTAATGAGTCAATTTGACTCATTACATGCCGCTGTTCGTGCGCCCTCAGGGCAACTGCGCTGTGTGCCAAGCCCACTTGGCACAGACGTAGTTACGGCCCTGCCCGTGAGCATGTAGCTGCACGTTGTGCAGCCCAGGCGTTTAAAACAACCCGCTTTATGATTGTGGAAAAGTTGGGCAGCAGAGGGGTTTTTAAAGCCAGTTACATCATTTCTCTATCGTCCTAGTGGATGCTGGGGTTCCTGAAAGGACCATGGGGAATAGCGGCTCCGCAGGAGACAGGGCACAAAAAGTAAAGCTTTTCCGATCAGGTGGTGTGCACTGGCTCCTCCCCCTATGACCCTCCTCCAGACTCCAGTTAGATTTTTGTGCCCGGCCGAGAAGGGTGCAATCTAGGTGGCTCTCCTAAAGAGCTGCTTAGAGAAAGTTTAGCTAGGTTTTTTATGTTACAGTGATTCCTGCTGGCAACAGGATCACTGCAGCGAGGGACTGAGGGGAGAAGGAGTCAACTCACCTGCGTGCAGGATGGATTGGCTTCTTGGCTACTGGACATCAAGCTCCAGAGGGACGATCACAGGTACAGCCTGGATGGTCACCGGAGCCGCGCCGCCGGCCCCCTTGCAGATGCTGAAGACAGAAGAGGTCCAGAATCGGCGGCTGAAGACTCCTGCAGTCTTCTAAAGGTAGCGCACAGCACTGCAGCTGTGCGCCATTTTCCTCTCAGCACACTTCACACGGCAGTCACTGAGGGTGCAGGGCGCTGGGAGGGGGGCGCCCTGGGAGGCAAATGAGTACCTATAAAGGCTAAAAATACCTCACATATAGCCCTAGAGGCTATATGGAGATATTTAACCCCTGCCTGATTTCTCAAAATAGCGGGAGACGAGCCCGCCGGAAAAGGGGCGGGGCCTATCTCCTCAGCACACGGCGCCATTTCCTCTCACAGCTCCGCTGGTCAGGACGGCTCCCAGGTCTCTCCCCTGCACTGCACTACAGAAACAGGGTAAAACAGAGAGGGGGGGCAAATTTATGGCGATATTTTTATATAACAAAGCAGCTATAGGGGAGCACTTATTATAAGGCTATCCCTGATATATATATAGCGCTTTTGGTGTGTGCTGGCAAACTCTCCCTCTGTCTCCCCAAAGGGCTAGTGGGTCCTGTCTTCATTAGGAGCATTCCCTGTGTGTCTGCTGTGTGTCGGTACGTGTGTGTCGACATGTATGAGGACGATATTGGTGTGGAGGCGGAGCAATTGCCAAATATGGGGATGTCACCTCCTAGGGGGTCGACACCAGAATGGATGCCTTTATTTTATGGAACTACGGGATAGTGTCAACACGCTAAAGCAGTCGTTTGACGACATGAGACGGCCGGACAATCAATTAGTGCCTGTCCAGGCGACTCAAACACCGTCAGGGGCTGTGAAACGCCCTTTGCCTCAGTCGGTCGACACAGACCCAGACACAGGCGATGACTCCAGTGGTGACGGTGACGAATCAACCGTATTTTCCAGTAGGGCCACACGTTATATGATTTTGGCAATGAAGGAGGCGTTACATTTAGCTGATACTACAGGTACCACTAAACAGGGTATTATGTGGGGTATGAAAAAACTACCTATAGTTTTTCCTGAATCAGAAGAACTAAATGACGTGTGTAATGAAGCGTGGGTTGCCCCTGATAAAAAGCTGATAATTTCAAAGAAATTATTGGCATTATACCCTTTCCCGCCAGAGGTTAGGGAGCGCTGGGAAACACCTCCTAGGGTGGACAAGGCGCTAACACGCTTATCTAAACAAGTGGCGTTACCCTCTCCTGAGACGGCCGCACTTAAAGATCCATCAGATAGGAGGATGGAAAATATCCAAAAAAGTATATACACACATGCAGGTGTTATACTACGACCAGCTGTAGCAACTGCCTGGATGGGCAGTGCGGGGGTAGTTTGGTCAGAATCCCTGATTGAAAATATTGATACCCTGGACAGGGACAATATTTTACTGTCGTTAGAACAAATAAAGGATGCATTTCTTTATATGCGTGATGCACAGAGGGATATATGCACACTGGCATCACGGGTAAGTGCTATGTCCATTTCGGCCAGAAGAGCTTTATGGACGCGACAGTGGACAGGCGATGCGGATTCAAAACGGCATATGGAAGTTTTGCCGTATAAGGGGGAGGAGTTATTTGGAGTCGGTCTATCAGATTTGGTGGCCACGGCTACAGCCGGGAAATCCACCTTTCTACCTCAAGTCACTCCCCAACAGAAAAAGGCACCGACTTTTCAACCGCAGCCCTTTCGTTCCTTTAAAAATAAGAGAGCAAAGGGCTATTCATATTTGCCACGAGGCAAAGGTCGAGGGAAGAGACAGCAACACGCAGCTCCTTCCCAGGATCAGAAGCCCTCCCCGGCTTCTACAAAAGCCTCAGCATGACGCTGGGGCTTCTCAAGCGGACTCGGGGACGGTGGGCGGTCGTCTCAAAAATTACAGCGCGCAGTGGGCTCACTCGCAAGTAGATCCCTGGATCCTGCAGATAATATCTCAGGGATACAGGTTGGAATTAGAGACAGATCCACCTCGCCGTTTCCTGAGGTCTGCTTTACCAACGTCCCCCTCCGAAAGGGAGACGGTGTTGGAAGCCATTCACAAGCTGTACTCTCAGCAGGTGATAGTCAAGGTACCTCTTCTGCAACAAGGGAAGGGGTATTATTCCACTCTTTTTGTGGTACCGAAGCCGGATGGCTCGGTAAGGCCTATTCTAAATCTGAAGTCCTTGAACCTGTACATAAAGAAGTTCAAGTTCAAAATGGAGTCACTCAGAGCAGTGATAGCGAACCTGGAAGAGGGGGACTTTATGGTATCCTTGGACATCAAGGATGCGTATCTCCACGTTCCAATTTACCCCTCACACCAGGGGTACCTCAGGTTCGTTGTACAAAACTGTCACTATCAGTTTCAGACGCTGCCGTTCGGATTGTCCACGGCACCTCGGATCTTTACAAAGGTAATGGCCGAGATGATGATTCTTCTTCGAAGAAAAGGCGTATTAATTATCCCATACTTGGACGATCTCCTAATAAGGGCGAGGTCCAGAGAACAGCTAGAGATGGGATTAGCACTGTCTCAAGAAGTGCTAAAACAGCACGGGTGGATTCTGAATATTCCAAAATCCCAGTTAATGCCGACAACTCGTCTGCTGTTCCTAGGGATGATTCTGGACACGGTTCAGAAAAAGGTTTTTCTCCCGGAGGAAAAAGCCAAGGAGTTATCCGAGCTTGTCAGGAACCTCCTAAAACCAGGAAAGGTGTCTGTACATCAATGCACAAGAGTCCTGGGAAAAATGGTGGCTTCTTACGAAGCGATTCCATTCGGCAGATTCCACGCAAGAATTTTCCAAAGGGATCTGTTGGACAAATGGTCAGGGTCGCATCTTCAGATGCACCTACGGATAACCCTGTCTCCAAGGACAAGGGTGTCTCTTCTGTGGTGGTTGCAGAGTCCTCATCTATTGGAGGGCCGCAGATTCGGCATACAGGATTGGATCCTGGTGACCACGGACGCCAGCCTGAGAGGCTGGGGAGCAGTCACACAAGGAAGAAACTTCCAGGGAGTATGGACGAGCCTGGAAACGTCTCTTCACATAAACATTCTGGAACTAAGAGCAATATACAATGCTCTAAACCAGGCAGAACCTCTGCTTCAGGGAAAACCGGTATTGATCCAGTCGGACAACATCACGGCAGTCGCCCATGTGAACAGACAGGGCGGCACAAGAAGCAGGAGGGCAATGGCAGAAGCTGCAAGGATTCTTCGCTGGGCAGAGAATCATGTGATAGCACTGTCAGCAGTGTTCATCCCGGGAGTGGACAACTGGGAAGCAGACTTCCTCAGCAGAAACCCGTTGGGAAAGACCAATGGTGGACATGATGGCGTCTCGCCTCAACAAAAAACTGGACAGGTATTGCGCCAGGTCAAGAGATCCGCAGGCAATAGCTGTGGACGCGCTGGTAACGCCTTGAGTGTACCAGTCGGTGTATGTGTTTCCTCCTCTGCCTCTCATACCAAAAGTATTGAGAATTATACGGCAAAGAGGCGTAAGAACGATACTAGTGGTTCCGGATTGGCCAAGGAGGACTTGGTACCCGGAACTTCAAGAGATGATCACGGAAGATCCGTGGCCTCTACCTCTAAGGAGGGACTTGCTTCAGCAGGGTCCCTGTCTGTTTCAAGACTTACCGCGGCTGCGTTTGACGGCATGGCGGTTGAACGCCGGATCCTAAAGGAAAGAGGCATGCCGGAAGAAGTCATTCCTACTTTGATTAAAGCAAGGAAGGAAGTAACCGTGCAACATTATCACCGAATTTGGCGAAAATATGTTGCGTGGTGCGAAGATCGGAGTGCTCCGACGGAGGAATTTCAACTGGGTCGATTCCTACATTTCCTGCAATCAGGATTGTCAATGGGTCTCAAATTGGGATCTATTAAGGTTCAAATTTCGGCCCTGTCGATTTTCTTTCAAAAAGAATTGGCTTCAGTCCCTGAAGTCCAGACCTTTGTTAAGGGAGTGCTGCATATACAGCCTCCTGTGGTGCCTCCAGTGGCACCGTGGGATCTAAATGTGGTTTTGGACTTCCTAAAATCTCATTGGTTTGAACCACTAAAAAAGGTGGATTTGAAATATCTCACATGGAAAGTGACCATGCTTCTAGCCCTGGCTTCTGCCAGGAGAGTGTCAGAATTGGCAGCTTTATCTTACAAAAGCCCATATCTGATTTTCCATTCGGACAGGGCAGAACTGCGGACTCGTCCGCATTTTCTCCCTAAGGTGGTGTCAGCATTTCATCTGAACCAGCCTATTGTAGTGCCTGCGGCTACAAGTGACTTGGAGGACTCCAAGTTACTGGACGTTGTCAGAGCATTAAAAATATATATTGCAAGGACAGCTGGAGTCAGAAAATCTGACTCGTTGTTTATATTGTATGCACCCAACAAGATGGGTGCTCCTGCGTCTAAGCAGACGATTGCTCGTTGGATCTGTAGCACAATCCAACTTGCACATTCTGTGGCAGGCTTGCCACAGCCTAAATCTGTAAAGGCCCACTCCACAAGGAAGGTGGGCTCATCTTGGGCGGCTGCCCGAGGGGTCTCGGCATTACAACTTTGCCGAGCAGCTACGTGGTCAGGGGAGAACACGTTTGTAAAATTTTACAAATTTGATACTCTGGCTAAGGAGGACCTGGAGTTCTCTCATTCGGTGCTGCAGAGTCATCCGCACTCTCCCGCCCGTTTGGGAGCTTTGGTATAATCCCCATGGTCCTTTCAGGAACCCCAGCATCCACTAGGACGATAGAGAAAATAAGATTTTACTTACCGATAAATCTATTTCTCGGAGTCCGTAGTGGATGCTGGGCGCCCATCCCAAGTGCGGATTATCTGCATAAATTGTACATAGTTATTGTTAACTAATTCGGGTTATTGTTGAAGGAAGCCATCTTTCAGAGGCTCCGCTGTTATCATACTGTTAACTGGGTTTAGATCACAAGTTGTACGGTGTGATTGGTGTGGCTGGTATGAGTCTTACCCGGGATTCAAAATCCTCCCTTATTGTGTACGCTCGTCCGGGCACAGTACCTAACTGGAGTCTGGAGGAGGGTCATAGGGGGAGGAGCCAGTGCACACCACCTGATCGGAAAAGCTTTACTTTTTGTGCCCTGTCTCCTGCGGAGCCGCTATTCCCCATGGTCCTTTCAGGAACCCCAGCATCCACTACGGACTCCGAGAAATAGATTTATCGGTAAGTAAAATCTTATTTTTTAAAGACTACATTTTTAATGTTTGCACTCCTGGTATAGCATGGCATGTTCTTACTGCGTTTAAGGGAGGCTAAATTAGGGACAGAGGCTACAATCAGCCACATTTGCTTAATTTGTTTACTTGTTCTCACACTGGCAGTGTTGAATTCATTGACCCACGTCACTTTGTCATCCGTGTGTTTAGTGCCTTCTTTCTGTAGTAGCTCAATTCTGTTTATAGACATCATTTTGGCCCGTGCTTGTTTCAAGATGTTTGGGGGGGTAACCTCTCTGTGAGAATTTCTCAGACATGGCGTTTAACTGAATCTCAAGTTCCTCGGGTTCGCTGGTGATGCTGCGGACCCGAAGAAACTGTGAGTAGGGAAGACCTCTGACCAAAGCTCTGGGGTGAAAGCTGTCATATCGCATCAAAGTGTTGCGGTCAGTGGGTTTGCTGTACAATGAGGTCTGAATATGTCTATTGTGGATTTTGATTTTAATGTCCATGAAGCAAATCTCTGTCATATGTGTAGTCACTGATAACTTGACTGTACTGGGGTACCTGTTGTGATCTTCAATCAGCTTGGCCAATGACAATTCGTCATGGGTCCAAAACAGAAGGAGATCATCTATACAGCGGTAGTAAAGTGAAATGTGCTCTGCAATAGTGGGGTTTTCAAAGAACAATGAACGTTCCACCTCCCATATGTAGGCATTAGCCAGCGACGGGGCCACTGCTGACCCCATCGCACACCCGGTGTTCTGTTTAAAAAACTGCCCATTGAAAAGAAAGTAGTTATGGGTCAAAGTGAATTCAAGCAATGTTACAAATAAATTGACATCGGGCCCCGTGTACAATTGGTTATGAGTGATCAACCGTTTGACTGCTGCTATACCTGCCTGGTGCGGAATGCAGGTATAGAGGCTTGTCACATCTAGTGTGGTGAGTATAGTGCCATCCCGTACCTCCCCAAATGACAACAATTTCCTCAGAAGCACATTTGAATCCTTCAGATGTGTGAACAGGGCTTGTACGCAAGGCTGCAGGTAAGCATCTAAATAGATAGCTATAGGTTCGCACAGCGACCCACTGGCAGAAATGATAGGTTTGCCAGGGGGACGCTGTGCATCCTTGTGTATTTTTGGAATGGCATAAAATATTGGGATAACAGGATGCACACGACAATTTATTGTGGATCTCCTGTGAAATCAAGCCTTCAGACAAGGCATCTGTCAGGATGCTATCTAGTGCGGTTCACTTGCTAATAGACTGTACGTGTCTCTATCTGCTAGAAGGCGGTCACATTCCGAGATATAGTCCTGTGTATCAAGAACCACGATGCCACCCCCTTTGTCCGCTCCCCTGATGATTATATCCTGTCATTCTGTCAGGGAATTAAGGGCAGTCTGTTCATCTCTGGTAAGGTTGTTGAAGACCTGCAGGGGAGGGTTCATTCCGTAAATTCTCCATCATGTGGGTGAATGTCCTGATTGATTAATTTTGTGACACTGGGTCAAACTTGGAAGTTGTTCCTAGTTTACGTATCTGTGGTGGAAGATCCTTCACTGTAGCATGATCCGGTTTTCTCTCAAAGTGTTCCTTTAGTTTCAATGTCCTGTTTAATTTAAAAGTCTCCACTTTGCATTTGAATTTGTCAGGGGCTTTAGTAGGTACATATGCCAGGCCTTTGGACAGGACAGCAATCTCAGCAGGGGATAAACTTGCTGAGGACAAATTGAAGATTAGGTCCGCGTCGACCTGGGGGGTCTTCCTCCCCGCTTGCCGCCTCGACTGGCCGCCCCGTCTGGTGGATTTTTTCGTCTGCCGGACGTGATCGCCCGGGTCTTTACCCCTGAAGGGGTTCCCTGAGAAGAAGCTGTATTGTCTGATATTGACACCTCATCGGTGTCACTGTCCGACGTGCTATACTGCATTCTTTGTGTCCTACGTCTGCGTGGGCCTGTGAATTTTCTTTGTGAAGGAGGTCCCGTGCTGTTAGCCAACCAAGTGTAGACACGGTGTTGTTCGTAATCTGCTTGAATTTTGCGTAACTTGTCTTTCTTATATTTAACCTGCTCAATTCTGTAAGACTCAATTTGATTCTTGAGTTTGTCCAGAAATTTAATAGATTTATCCTCCGTGAGCGAGCTCAGGTGGGCTTCTTCAAATGTCCTCCATTTTTCCCTTGCATCGTTAACTTTGCGAGTGGACGTTATATAAATCAATTTTTTCAGCAAAATTAGTGCTCATTAAATTTGGGGTACATAAAAAAACGGGTATAAGTGTATATTTGGGTAATTTTAGGGGACTAAAAAAAGTGGAAACGGACTGCTTACTCCCACCTGCAAGCCTAGAAACACTTGTCCTACTTATTAAACACCCCAATATACCTGTCTCATACCTTGTACCCCAATTTCCATCACTTTGCATTTTTTGACCCCAAAAATGACGTCATTATTGGCTAATTAAAAATAATTAAAAACTTCAAAGTGCCTCATTAGTCATTCAGGGGGATGTACCAGGGGTTCAGAACCAAATCCCAACATTTTTAGCTTTAAATAGGGATTATGCACTACTTAACAACAGCTCAAAGATGGTGAAGAGAAACCACGATAAACCCTATGGAGACTTATCGCTAATAACTTATCGCCGCTAACAGGATACCAAATGATTGCATTTGTGATAAGTTATCAATATACTGCAGCTAATTGGATACTTCCTAACTGTCATTCTCTGTACTGCACATCTGACTGGAAATGGGAGCCCAAAATTAGGCAACATACATAAAGATACATCATGTTCCTTATACAATATAACACTACAGCTGATTACAATGGTGATCTTCAGGCTATTAAATAACATTTTTGTTTTGTTTATTACAGGTAATTTAAGGAGCTGGAATCCAACTAATAATAGAATACAAGGCTGCAGAGACAATGTGGAAATGAATCTTGTTTCCTGCTTTAGCCAACTAAAGATATAATTTCTTCTTAAGCTTCTGAATGGTTCAAAGAAACTATTTTCATTTTCTGGATAGAAGTTTTTAACTTATACATGATGAGTCTCACAGGAGAGAGACCACATCTGTGCTCTGAGTGTGACAGAAGCTTTACACAAATCATATCTTATCAGACATCAGAGGAGTCACACAGGAGAGAAACCATTTACATGTTCTGATTGCAGCAAGTGTTTTTCCCATAAGTCATCTCTTGTTATTCATCAGAGGAGTCACACAGGAGAAAAACTATTTACATGTTCTGAATGTAGGAAGTGTTTTCCCCAGAAGTCGGAACTTGTTATTCATCAGAGGAGTCACACAGGAGAGAAACTATTTGAATGTTCTGAATGTATGAAGTGTTTTTCCAATAAGTCGTATCTTGTTATACATCAGAGGAGTCACACAGGAGAGAAACCATTTACATGTTCTGAATGCAAGAAGTGTTTTCCCCGGAAGTCAGAGCTTGTTATACATCAGAGGAGTCACACAGGAGAGAAACCATTTGAATGTTCTGAATGTTGGAAGTGTTTTTCCCAGAATTCATTTCTTGTTATACATCAGAGGAGTCACACAGGACAGAAACCATTTACATGTTCTGAATGTAGGAAGTGTTTTTCCCAGAAGTCGCATCTTGTTATACATCAGAGGATTCACACAGGAGAAAAACCATTTACATGTTTTGAATGTAGCAAGTGTTTTTCCCATAAGTCATCTCTTGTTATGCATCAGAGGAGTCACACAGGAGAGAAACCATATACATGTTCTGAATGTAGGAAGTGTTTTTCCAAGAAGTCATTTCTTGCTATACATCAGAGGAGTCACACAGGAGAAAAACCGTTTACATGTTCTGAATGCAGCAAGTGTTTTTCCCATAAGTCAGCGCTTGTTATACATCAGAGGAGTCACACAGGAGAAAAACCATTTACATGTTCTGAATGTAGGAAGTGTTTTTCCCGGAAGTCATATCTTGTTATACATCAGAGGAGTCACACAGGAGAAAAACCATTTACATGTTCTGAATGTAGGAAGTGTTTTTCCCGGAAGTCACATCTTGTTATACATCAGAGGAGTCACACAGGAGAGAAACCATTTACATGTTCTGAATGCAACAAGTGTTTTACTAGAAAGAAAACACTCAGTAATCACATGCGGAGTCACTCTGAGGGCCTGAATGCAGCTTGTGTATCATAAGTAATGTAACTTATCACAACTGTATGAATTAAATGGAGACAATATTTATTTTCTGAATGTGATAAGTGTTTTATATAAATCAGTCTTAATAAAGACAGGAGAGGTCTGACAAGTGGACCTGGAGGTACTTTTTCCCTTGGGACGGTCTCTGTGTTAGGAACTAGAGCTGCAGTATAACAATAGCCAATGACCGTGGGACTGCCATTACTGAGCTCTGTAATATACAGCTGTTCTGCTCATGCAGGTGCTGGGACTAGTAGAGAGTTCCAGCAGCTCCTCTCAGTACTGGGATTCCTTCTCTGACCAGCAGGGCTATGAGTACTGGGTATTTCTACAGGAACAATGTATGCTGCTCTGTTTCACCATATGGGTTATATTTACTAAATATCAGTTTTTCAAAGCCACTGATTCTTACTGTCTATGATCGCTGGATGATAAAGGGCAGTAATAATACATGTAAATTCAGGCTTGTTTTGCTTGTATTTCTATTGCCCTTTAAATCCAGCACACAAATGGAGTGAAAATCTCTGGCTTTAAAAAAACTATGTGTAGTAACTACAGTATACCCGCTACAGGTCTTTCCTCTGGTCTCTTATACCTCCGTATTATTTCTCTAATACCTTTTATATTACTACTATTACTGTTCAGTAAAATGGTGCAAGTAAAACACTGGTCGTCTGTATCTCATAGCAACCAAATGATAACACTTGTTTGTTTGCTGGCACTAGACAGCTAATAGCTGATATCTGGTTGCTATGGGTTACAGCACATGCTTGCTTTCCACATCATGTAAGTAAATAAGTCCCAAGTTGTGCGCATTGGGCCTAATTCAGATCTGATTGCAGCAGCAAAATTGTTAGATAATGGGCAAAACTATGTGCACCGTGGTGGGGGGCAGATATAACGTGCAGAGGGAATTAGATTTGGGTGGTTTATTTGTTTCTGTGCAGGGTATATACTGACTGCTTTATTTTTACACTGCAATTTAGATTTCAGTTTGAATACACCCCACCCAAATCTAACTCCCCCTGCACATGTTACATCTGCCCCCTGCAGTGCACATGGTTGTGTCCATTAGATAACAATGTTGCTGCTGCGATCAGATCTGATTTAGGGCTCCTGTGTACCAGGATAATAGTAAAGTTCCTTCACAATAAATGAAACTAGTATGACAGTAATAATATACACAATACTAACTTTGACATAGGGGGTCATTCAGGCCTGAACGCAGCCGTGCATCTGTACGCAGCGGCTGCATTTGGGTGGTCTGCGCACATGCACTGGCCGCAGTGCACGTGTGACCCAGAGGCAGACCACCATACATACCGGGCAGCCTTGTCCTGTGCTGGGCGGCCCCCAGCATGTGAGGAGATGGACGCAGATCTGGCTGCATATATCTCTGAATCAGGTCCATAGTACTCAGTGATGTAACGCAGACAGATCTGTCCTGTATGTTGACTGAAGGACCATGTACAAATAATGGGCCGGATGTAATGGGCTGCGAGATGGTTTTGACTGGTTTTGCCTTGTAAACATTTGCTGCTTTAAAAAAAACGTTCGAGTTTGGCCGGATCAGAGCTCTGGCCGTCTCCAAGCCATTACATCCACCGACCGCGTATCTGTAATAACCATACATGTTACTAGCAGTTGTCCCCATAACACTCATTGAATAAAATTATTTCATCAGTATTTAATACTTTTGTACATTTCTCATCTACATTTTAGAAGAGAGACCCAGGAGAGATACTTAGGTGATCATGTAACAATGACTATCTGGCACCTCAAAGAATCATTTTATCATTATCTCTTACGTCCTAGAGGATGCTGGGGTCCACATTAGTACCATGGGGAATAGACGGGTCCCTTGGGAGCCATGGGCACTTTAAGAGTGTGGGCTGGCTCCTCCCTCTATGCCCCACCTACCACAGTCAGTTTAGAAAATGTGCCCGTTGGAGCCGGTCACAGCTAGGGGAGCTCCTAGGAGTTTTTTTTTTTAGAATTAGGAACAGGCGACAGCCTCCCTGCTTCGTGGGACTTAAGAAGGGAATAGGAACCAACCCTAGAGGTTAATGTCCCCTATTTCTGCTGACAGGACACTGAGCTCCTGACAGTGATGATCGCTAGCCCCCGAGGCAGCACTGCCGCTACCCCCTAACAGAGCCAGAAGGTCGAGATGGTGAGTATGACGCCGGTGTCCCGATAAGCAGGTCACCGGTGAGAATGGTGGCACAAGGGTGGGAGTACAGCGGTGTAAGTCTGCGCTCCGGAGGGCTCAGAGGTATATGCGTGCGACGCTGTGAGGGGAGCCCTGGGCCAGCGCAATACCCTTTACGCTGGTCCCTATTGCTATCAGGGACTCTGTACTGCTGCTAGCCACCATTACCTCAGGCCAGTATAATCTCCAGAAGTGCAGGAAGACGTGCCATTACAGGGGGCGGAGCTTCTCTTCAGAGCGGATCCAGCACTCACCAGCACCATTTTCTCCCTGCAGATCACAGCTCAAAGACGCTGACAGGGAGCGCTGCCCCTTAACATAACTTCAGCTATCCTGTGCGGTACCAGAGGGTTACAGAGGGGGGAGAGTGTTTATTCACATTTTAGTACTGTATAATCTATTAAGGTTACCCAGTCAGCACCAGGCTTTTATTATATAACTGCCTACTGGGGCACTGTGTGTGCTGGCTCCTTAACTCTGTCTCTCTGAAGGTACTTGGGGGAAACTGTGTCTGACATTTTACTGTGTGTGTGTGTATAGGTTTATATATCTCACATTACCATGTCTAGGGACTCTGTGTCTTGTGCTGCAGAGTGTGTATCTTCTCCAGAGGAGTCTATTCCATGTACTCAGGAATGCAATATACTGTCTCAACCTTCTGAATCCGAACCCCAGTGGGTGGCTTCTATTAAGGGAATGATATCCCAGATTTCATCTAGGATAGCTCATAATGAGACTGAAACACAGGTTTTGAAAAAATCTGTAGAGGTTTTGTTGTATTCTGCTCCCACTACCTCATCCAAATCCCCTGGTATATGCCCCCAAAAAGCGTGCTCTTGCCCAGATATTGCAGGTCGACACGGAAACCGACTCTAATACTGGAGTTGGTGATGAAAATATACTGGGGGGGAGGCATCCCTTGCTAAGGGGCTGCAACTCATAATGGAGGCCATTAGGAACATTTTACACATTACTGACAAGGTACCTGAGCAGGTTGAGGAGGCTTAATTTACAGACAATAAGAAAGCCTCCTTTACCTTCCCTGCATCTAAGGAATTAAATGCATTGTTTGAAAAATCTTGGGAAAACCAAGACACAAAATTCCAGATACCAAAGAGGGTTCTCGTTGCTCCTCCTTTCTCTGAAGAGGACAGGAAAAAGTTGGAAAAACCCTCCTATAGTAGAAGCTTCTGTATCTAGATTGTCTAAAAAGGTGGTTTTACCTGTCCCTGGGTCTACCACTTTGAAAGAGCCGGCAGACCGCAAGATTGAGACTATGCTCAAATCAATATACACAGCTTCAGGCATGGCGTTAAGGCCCACTATTGCCTGTGCATGGATTTCTAAATCCATAGTAAAGTGGTCAGGCACATTATTAGAGGATTTAGATCCTATGGATAGAAGTGACATTAAAATGTTTTAAATCACATACAGGTTTCTGCAGGTTTCCTGGTGGAGGCCATGAAGGACCTGGGTCATCTGAATGCAAGGACATCTTCTATTGCTGTCTTGGCATGCAGGGGACTCTGGCTGCGCCAATGGTCTGCGGATGCGGAATCCAACAAAAGTGTGGAGATCCTACCCTTCGGGGTAAATCCAGAAAACCTACACCAGCAGGTTCCCAGAAACAGAAGCCTGGTTCTGCTTCCTCTAAATCCTCAGCATGATGGTGGAAGAAATTGCAGTCAGGTCTAGGTGTCCTCAGGCCTGGACCCCTGGGTGCAAAATATTGTATCCCAGGGGTACAGACTGGAATTTCAAGAACTCACACCTCACAGATTCTTCAAATCAGGCTTACCAGCTTTGCTGACAGAAAGCGCTATCCTACAGGAAGCCGTTCAAAAATTACAAAGGACAAATGTCATTGTCCCAGTTCCACCTCATCTGGAAAACGGGTTACTATTCAATCCTATTTGTAGTGCCGAAACAGGACGGTTCGGTCAGACCAATATTGAACCTGAAATCTTTAAACCCTTAATGAGGGAATTCAAGTTTAAAATGTAATCTCTGAGAAAGGTGATCTCAGGTCTGGAGGAGGGGTAATTCCTGGTATCCCTAGATATCAAGGATGCATACCTCCATATTCCAATTGGGCCGCCACACCAGCCTTATCTCAAATTTGCACTGTTGGATTGTCACTATCCATTCCAGGCACTGCCATTTGGCCTCTCCATTGCACCGAGGGTATTCACCAAGGTAATGGCAGAAATGATGTTACTCCTCCGCCAGCAGGGAGTGAACATAATTCCATATCTGGACGATCTGCTGATAAAGGCATCTTCCAGGGAGAAGTTGTTGCAGAACATTGCTCTCACAACTCGACTACTCCGGGATCATGGATGGATCCTGAATCTTCCAAAGTCACATTTGGAGCCAACAAGGAGATTGTTTTTCCTAGGGATGATCCTCGACATGGAAGTGCAGAGGGTGTTTCTAACAGTGGATAAAGCATTGGTGATACAATCAATGGTCCGGGACTTCTTGAAGCCTGCCCGGGTAACGGTTCATCAGTAAATTTGCCTTCTGGGTTAGATGGTTGCCTCCTACGAGGCTTTACAGTAAGGTCGATTCATTGCAAGAATCTTCCAGCAGGATCTCCTGGACAGGATCTCACCTGCACATGTATCTGAGGATACATCGTTCGCCGAAAGCCAGGATTTCACTCCTATGGTGGCTACAAATGCCTTGCCTTCTCGAGGGCCGCAGGTTTGGGATTCAGAACTGGATCCTTCTAACCACGGATGCAAGCCTCAGAGGTTGGGGCGCGGTCACCCAAGGGAAAAACTTCCAAGGAAGGTGGTCAAGTCTGGAATCCATACTTCTGATAAACATTCTGGAACTAAGAGCCGTCTACAACGGCCTTCTACTAGCGGCACATCTTCTACAAGATCAGGCCATTCAGGTGCAGTCGGATAATGTAATGACGGTGGCCTACATAAACCAAAAAGGCGGAACGCAGAGCTGCAATGTCAGAGGTAACAAAGATCCTCCTCTGGGCAGAAAGACATGCGATGGAGCTATCAGCGATCTTCATTCTGGGTGTGGACAACTGGGAACCGGACTTCCTCAGCAGACACAATCTCCATCCAGGAGAGTGTGGCCTCCACCCCGAGGTGTTCACAGAGGTGACAAGTCTTTGGGGCGTACCTCAAATCGACATGATGGCCCCCTGCCTCAACAAGAAGCTTTGCAGGTACTGTTCTAGGTCGAGAGACCCACAGGCAGTGGTGGTGGACGCACTGGTGACTCCGTGGATATTCCAGTCGGTGTATATGTCCCCTCCACTTCCGCTCATCCCAGGGATTCTCAAACTTGTAAAAAGAACAAGAGTTCAAGCGATCCTCCTTGCTCCGGATTGGCCAAGGAGAGCTTGGTACGCGGATCTTCTAGAGTTACTGCTGGAAGATCCGAGGCCTCTTACTCTTAGAGAGGACCTTCTGCAACATGGGCCGTTCACTTATCAAGACTTGCCACGGCACGTTTGATGGCATGGAGGTTGAACGCCAGATCTTAGCTCGGAAAGGCATTCCGAACAAGTTTTTTCCTACCCTGATACAGGCTAGGAAAGGAGTAACGTCTTAACATTACCATCGTATTTGGAAAAAGTATGTGTCTTGGTGTGAATCCAAGGAGTTTCCTATGGTGGAGTTTCAACTTAGGAGGTTTCTCCTCTTCCTGCGAGTCGGTGTGGATGTGGGCCTATGTTTGGGCTTCATAAAAGTCCAGATTTCGGCCTTGTCCATTTTCTTCAAGAAACCATTGGCTTCCCTCCTTGAGGTTGAGACTTTTTTGAAAGGGGTCCTGCACATCCAGGCTCCCTTTGTGCCTCCTACGGCACCTTGGGATCTTTCTCGTCAAAGGAAGTCAGACGCTCTTTTTGTCCTTTTATGATCCCAACAAGGTCTGATGTCCTGCTTCTAAGCAGACGATTTCTCGCTGGATCAGGTTTACTATCCAGCATGCTTACTCTACAGCAGGCTTGCCGTGTCCAAAATCTGTTAAGGCCCACTCTACTCGTAAAGTGGGTTCTTCCTGTACGGCTGCCCGGGGTGTCTCGGCTTTACAGCTTTGCCGAGCAGCTACTTGGTCAGGGTCAAACACGTTTGCTACAAGTTCAATACTTTTGCCTCTGAGGACCTTAAGTTTGGTCAACCAGTTTTGCAGGATCCTCCGTGCTCTTCCTCCCATACTGGGAGCTTTGGTACATCCCCATGGTACTAATGTGGACCCCAGCATCCTCTAGGACGTAAGAGAAAATTAGCATTTTAATTACCTACTGGTAAATCCTTTTCTTGTAGTCCGTAGAGGATGCTGGGTGCCCGGCCGGCTCTTCATTCTTCTGCAGTAGTTACTTGGTTCAGCACTGCCTTGTTACTTGGTTAAGTACTGTTGTTCAGCTGTGGCTGAATTATTCAAGCTGGTTAGCTTGTTTTACCTTGTTATGTGTGCGCTGGTGTGAATCTCACCAATATCTGTGTATTTCCTTCTCTCAAAATATGTCCGTCTCCTCGGGCACTAGGAGGAGCATAGAGGGAGGAGCCAGCTCACACTATTAAACTCTTAAAATGCCCATGGCTCCCAGGAGACCCGTCTATACCCCATGGTACTAATGTGGACCCCAGCATCCTCTACGGACTATAAGAAAAGGATTTACAGTAGGTAATTAAAATCCTATTATTACTACTCGGCAAATAAGGTATTTACGTAATTTTATAGCTGTGGATGAAATATAAACACAGGGTCTTCCTGACAATCAATGATTGCTTTGTAGAAGGAATGATACTTCGTATTCCCTGCTCTGCTGCTGTCTTTCCTTGTCTCCTGTCCTCATGAGGAATAACTTGGAGTAAAACAATCCCCCCGCCGCACAGCTTAGCCAGTGTAGGTGGTTATTCAGTAAGGAGTGTAATCACGATCCTCTGTGCAGTTTCCTGATGGGGAACCGGCACATGTGCAGTACCCTTCTGGGCATGTGCAGAACAGGTCCTGCAATCGCATTGCATTAAGTGAATGAACCAGGCAGAGGCTGAAATTACTACTGCTGAAACTGGCATGTGAGGAGCCACCCAGAAAGGGTAAAAGACGCACACTGATTGCACTGATTTGCTCCCACATATTAGCATACACTGCTCTCCCAATCCGAGGAAAATGTTTACTCTGTATTAGATAACACATTTTCTGACGTTTTTGGAAATCAGTGTAATTGATAAACTGTCCATTCTCCCATGCAAATGTCCCTTGGGGCAGATTATACAGCTGTAGGTTTATTTGGACTTTCTCCTTTTATATGTGTTTTGCTGTATGTACTGTATATCCATACTCACCTACTTTTGAAAACTAGAATCAGGGAGATTACAGTAGGACGTGCGGCTCAAATTGCACCGTACCACCGAGGGGGCGTGTCATACTCTGCATAAAAGGGCGTGTCTTTGCTTACGTGCTTGTTGTTGTTGTGAGATATTTCTATATAACATTAGTAGCAATATCTTCTGGGAAGTTTTGCAAGTATTGAAACTAACATTGCTGGCTATAGTACGGGGTTTCTTGTTTGAAATATATATTCACTGTGATATTCTTTTCTTATCACTCAGCACAATACTCATGATAAATACAATATGCAATAAATTCCAAATGCAATTTAACCTTGTGTGAATTCATCCCTAAATTATGATTTTGGTGTATTAAATGTTATTTTATTGTGAACACTGGATTGTCTGCACCTTGTAGGCACTACCTATATTTATTGGATGTGCTGTTTTCCATACCATTACAGCATTAACAGAATCATTACTGACACCAGATAGTCTAATGAACGAAATGTGTTAAACTACTGTTGAATACTGTGACAGGGACAACCTGCTGAAGGCCTAACAGCTATATATATGTACTACGGGATAGTACGTATATTATGCATACACCTAAGAATCACAATATCAAAGGTGATCTACATTCACTAGTATAGTATAAAGCATAAGAGAATCCATTTTGTTTCTAGCTAGATGATACAGCAGATTCATTTGTATTTCATTTGAACTCTATACAAAGTACAATAACAACTTTGTTGGCTAAGTATTGATTCCACATACGCACATCCGAAAAGCTCGTAGTGTCCAGCTTAATTCTTAATATGGACACATAGCTGAAGATCACGAGTATCTTTTAGTTTTCATTGCCAATTGTTCTAATATTGTATAACACTGTATTCCAGATGAATTAACTCATATGGGAGGGTTATAAGAATGGGGCGTAACTGTGTATTATAAAACTCATTGTTTTTACATGTATTTGTTGTTAAAGCATTTTGACCCAGGCTTGAGAGGATGTTCCCTCTCAACCTCTATACGGGCGTGGCCTTTTTAATAAATAATTATTGATTTTGCTAAATCTATTTTCAATTAATTCTTTTACATAAAAACTCAAACAGCAACATGAGGGTTAATTTAATTAACCCTGAAAAAGGTATCCAACAGGTGGGGGCTCCATCAGTGCGAACTCGAATTGGTCCTTTCATCGACTTCTCACAAAGGGTGGAGACGACCAGCCAGACGAGCTGAGGACGGCACCAATCCTAACATCACTACTACGGGCACTGGTGAGTATAAAATATGACATGCTAATATGTTATGCATGGTGCTTTTATACTTACTGGTTACCTGTGTGATGTACTCAGTAATTGCATTACTGATTAGTTGTGCTCAAGTCGGTTGAAGGACCAAGTAGCGAGGAAAAGTAACTCTGGAATGATGATTGACAGATGCTGTTGCATGAAAATAAGAATACTAAAATTAATTCAAAGTTTGTATTTGGGCAGAGAAATAGTGACCTGGGTTTTTCACTCTACGAGTAATTTGAGTAATTGTGTGAATAAATGCTGTGTACCATCTTCACGAGGTCTGAATGAGTTCCAATCTGAATTTGCCGTATTTCGTGCCCTCGTTAACGCTGTGAGCGTCAGATAAGATAGGGGCCAAATTAAGTAAAAGCACATAGACCACCTTCCCCTTTTAGTCAGCTACACATGTGCAAGAAGGGTAAATGAAATAAATAAGGTGATTACTAGAGATGTGCACTTGAAATTTTTCGGGTTTTGGGTTCGGTTCCGCGGCCGTGTTTTGGGTTCGACCGCGTTTTGGCAAAACCTCACCGAATTTTTTTTGTCGGATTCGGGTGTGTTTTGGATTCGGGTGTTTTTTAAAAAAACACTAAAAAACAGCTTAAATCATAGAATTTGGGGGTCATTTTGATCCCAAAGTATTATTGACCTCAAAAACCATAATTTACACTCATTTTCAGTCTATTCTGAATACCTCACACCTCACAATATTATTTTTAGTCCTAAAATTTGCACCTAGGTCGCTGGATGACTAAGCTAAGCGACCCTAGTGGCCGACACAAACACCGGGCCCATCTAGGAGTGGCACTGCAGTGTCACGCAGGATGGCCCTTCCAAAAAACCCTCCCCAAACAGCACATGACGCAAAGAAAAAAAGAGGCGCAATGAGGTAGCTGTGTGAGTAAGATAAGCGACCCTAGTAGCCGACACAAACACCGGGCCCATCTAGGAGTGGCACTGCAGTGTCACGCAGGATGTCCCTTCCAAAAAACCCTCCCCAAACAGCACATGACGCAAAGAAAAAGAGGCGCAATGAGGTAGCTGTGTGAGTAAGATAAGCGACCCTAGTGGCAGACACAAACACCGGGCCCATCTAGGAGTGGCACTGCAGTGTCACGCAGGATGGCCCTTCCAAAAAACCCTCCCCAAACAGCACATGACGCAAAGAAAAAAAGAGGCGCAATGAGGTAGCTGTGTGAGTAAGATAAGGGACCCTAGTGGCCGACACAAACACCGGGCCCATCTAGGAGTGGCACTGCAGTGTCACGCAGGATGGTCCTTCCAAAAAACCCTCCCCAAACAGCATATGACGCAAAGAAAAAAAGAGGCGCAATGAGGTAGCTGTGTGAGTAAGATAAGCGACCCTAGTGGCCGACACAAACACCGGGCCCATCTAGGAGTGGCACTGCAGTGTCACGCAGGATGGCCCTTCCAAAAAACATCCCACAAACAGCACATGACGCAAAGAAAAATTAAAGAAAAAAGAGGTGCAAGATGGAATTGTCCTTGGGCCCTCCCACCCACCCTTATGTTGTATAAACAGGACATGCACACTTTAACCAACCCATCATTTCAGTGACAGGGTCTGCCACACGACTGTGACTGAAATGACGGGTTGGTTTGGACCCCCACCAAAAAAGAAGCAATTAATCTCTCCTTGCACAAACTGGCTCTACAGAGGCAAGATGTCCACCTCATCATCATCCTCCGATATATCACCGTGTACATCCCCCTCCTCACAGATTATCAATTCGTCCCCACTGGAATCCACCATCTCAGCTCCCTGTGTACTTTGTGGAGGCAATTGCTGCTGGTCAATGTCTCCACGGAGGAATTGATTATAATTCATTTTAATGAACATCATCTTCTCCACATTTTCTGGATGTAACCTCGTACGCCGATTGCTGACAAGGTGAGCGGCGGCACTAAACACTCTTTCGGAGTACACACTTGTGGGAGGGCAATTTACGTAGAATAAAGCCAGTTTGTGCAAGGGCCTCCAAATTGCCTCTTTTTCCTGCCAGTATAAGTACGGACTGTGTGACGTGCCTACTTGGATGCGGTCACTCATATAATCCTCCACCATTCTTTCAATGTTGAGAGAATCATATGCAGTGACAGTAGACGACATGTCCGTAATCGTTGTCAGGTCCTTCAGTCCGGACCAGATGTCAGCATCAGCAGTCGCTCCAGACTGCCCTGCATCACCGCCAGCGGGTGGGCTCGGAATTCTGAGCCTTTTCCTCGCACCCCCAGTTGCGGGAGAATGTGAAGGAGGAGATGTTGACAGGTCGCGTTCCGCTTGACTTGACAATTTTCTCACCAGCAGGTCTTTCAACCCCAGCAGATTTGTGTCTGCCGGAAAGAGAGATCCAAGGTAGGCTTTAAATCTAGGATCGAGCACGGTGGCCAAAATGTAGTGCTCTGATTTCAACAGATTGACCACCCGTAAATCCTTGTTAAGCGAATTAAGGGCTCCATCCACAAGTCCCACATGCCTAGCGGAATCGCTCCGTGTTAGCTCCTCCTTCAATGTCTCCAGCTTCTTCTGCAAAAGCCTGATGAGGGGAATGACCTGACTCAGGCTGGCAGTGTCTGAACTGACTTCACGTGTGGCAAGTTCAAAGGGCATCAGAACCTTGCACAACGTTGAAATCATTCTCCACTGCGCTTGAGACAGGTGCATTCCACCTCCTATATCTGCTCAATTGTATAGGCTTGAATGGCCTTTTGCTGCTCCTCCAACCTCTGAAGCATATAGAGGGTTGAATTCCACCTCGTTACCACTTCTTGCTTCAGATGATGGCAGGGCAGGTTCAGGCGTTTTTGGTGTTGCTCCAGTCTTCTGTACGTGGTGCCTGTACGCCGAAAGTGTCCCGCAATTCTTCTGGCCACCGACAGCATCTCTTGCACGCCCCTGTCGTTTTTTAAATAATTCTGCACCACCAAATTCAAGGTATGTGCAAAACATGGGACGTGCTGGAATTTGCCCATATTTAATGCACACACAATATTGCTGGCGTTGTCCGATGCCACAAATCCACAGGAGAGTCCAATTGGGGTAAGCCATTCCGCGATGATCTTCCTCAGTTGCCGTAAGAGGTTTTCAGCTGTGTGCGTATTCTGGAAAGCGGTGATACAAAGCGTAGCCTGCCTAGGAAAGAGTTGGCGTTTGCGAGATGCTGCTACTGGTGCCGCCGCTGCTGTTCTTGCGGCGGGAGTCCATACATCTACCCAGTGGGCTGTCACAGTCATATAGTCCTGACCCTGCCCTGCTCCACTTGTCCACATGTCCGTGGTTAAGTGGACATTGGGTACAGCTGCATTTTTTAGGACACTGGTGACTCTTATTCTGAGGTCTGTGTACATTTTCGGTATCGCCTGTCTAGAGAAATGGAACCTAGATGGTATTTGGTACCGGGGACACAGTACCTCCAACAAGTCTCTAGTTGGCTCTGCAGTAATGATGGATACCGGAACCACGTTTCTCACCACCCAGGATGCCAAGGCCTCAGTTATCCGCTTTGCAGTAGGATGACTGCTGTGATATTTCATCTTCCTCGCAAAGGACTGTTGGACAGTCAATTGCTTGGTGGAAGTAGTAAAAGTGGTCTTACGACTTCCCCTCTGGGATGACCATCGACTCCCAGCAGCAACAACAGCAGTGCCAGCAGCAGTAGGCGTTACACGCAAGGATGCATCGGAGGAATCCCAGGCAGGAGAGGACTCGTCAGAATTGCCAGTGACATGGCCTGCAGGACTATTGGCTTTCCTGGGGAAGGAGGAAATTGACACTGAGGGAGTTGGTGGGGTGGTTTGCGTGAGCTTGGTTACAAGAGGAAGGTATTTACTGGTCAGTGGACTGCTTCCGCTGTCACCCAAAGTTTTTGAACTTGTCACTGACTTATTATGAATGCGCTGCAGGTGACGTATAAGGGAGGATGTTCCGAGGTGGTTAACGTCCTTACCCCTACTTATTACAGCTTGACAAAGGCAACACACGGCTTGACACCTGTTGTCCGCATTTCTGTTGAAATACTTCCACACCGAAGAGCTGATTTTTTTGGTATTTTCACCAGGCATGTCAGTGGCCATATTCCTCCCACGGACAACAGGTGTCTCCCCGGGTGCCTGACTTAAACAAACCACCTCACCATCAGAATCCTCCTGGTCAATTTCCTCCCCAGCGCCAGCAACACCCATATCCTCCTCATCCTGGTGTACTTCAACACTGACATCTTCAATCTGACTATCAGGAACTGGACTGCGGGTGCTCCTTCCAGCACTTGCAGGGGGCGTGCAAATGGTGGAAGGCGCATGCTCTTCACGTCCAGTGTTGGGAAGATCAGGCATCGCAACCGACACAATTGGAGTCGGACTCTCCTTGTGGATTTGGGATTTCGAAGAACGCACAGTTCTTTGCGGTGCTACTGCTTTTGCCAGCTTGAGTCTTTTCATTTTTCTAGCGAGAGGCTGAGTGCTTCCATCCTCATGTGAAGCTGAACCACTAGCCATGAACATAGGCCAGGGCCTCAGCCGTTCCTTGCCACTCCGTGTGGTAAATGGCATATTGGCAAGTTTACGCTTCTCCTCCGACAATTTTATTTTAGGTTTTGGAGTCCTTTTTTTACTGATATTTGGTGTTTTGGATTTGACATGCTCTGTACTATGACATTGGGCATCGGCCTTGGCAGACGACGTTGCTGGCATTTCATCGTCTCGGCCATGACTAGTGGCAGCAGCTTCAGCACGAGGTGGAAGTGGATCTTGATCTTTTTGGAACCTCAACATTTTTGTTCTCCATATTTTAATAGGCACAACTAAAAGGCACCTCAGGTAAACAATGGAGATGGATGGATACTAGTATACTTATGGATGGACTGCCGAGTGCCGACACAGAGGTAGCTACAGCCGTGGACTACCGTACTGTGTCTGCTGCTAATATAGACTGGATGATAATGATATGAAATCAATATATATATGTATGTATATATAATATCACTAGTACTGCAGCCGGACAGGTAGATAATATATTTATTAGGTAATGATGACTGATGACGGACCTGCTGGACACTGTCAGCTCAGCAGCACCGCAGACTGCTACAGTAAGCTACTATACTATAGTAGTATGTACAAAGAAGAAAGAAAAAAAAAACACGGGTAGGTGGTATACAATTATGGATGGACTGCCGAGTGCCGACAGAGGTAGCTACAGCTGTGGACTAACGTACTGTGTCTGCTGCTAATATAGACTGGATGATAATGATATGAAATCAATATATATATGTATGTATATATAATATCACTAGTACTGCAGCCGGACAGGTAGATAATATATTTATTAGGTAATGATGACTGATGACGGACCTGCTGGACACTGTCAGCTCTGCAGCACCGCAGACTGCTACAGTAAGCTACTATACTATAGTAGTATGTACAAAGAAGAAAGAAAAAAAAAAACCACGGGTAGGTGGTATACAATTATGGATGGACTGCCGACACAGAGGTAGCTACAGCCGTGGACTAACGTACTGTGTCTGCTGCTAATATAGACTGGATGATAATGATATGAAATCAATATATATATGTATGTATATATAATATCACTAGTACTGCAGCCGGACAGGTAGATAATATATTTATTAGGTAATGATGACTGATGACGTACCTGCTGGACACTGTCAGCTCAGCAGCACCGCAGACTGCTACAGTAAGCTACTATACTATAGTAGTATGTACAAAGAAGAAAGAAAAAAAAAACCACGGGTAGGTGGTATACAATTATGGATGGACTGCCGAGTGCCGACACAGAGGTAGCTACAGCCGTGGACTAACGTACTGTGTCTGCTGCTAATATAGAGTCTAGACTGGATGATAAATTATTAATAATGAGATGAAATCAATATAATATCACTAGTACTGCAGCCGGACAGGTACTATATATATTTATTATGTAATGACTGATGACGGACCTGCTGGACACTGTCAGGTCAGCAGCACCGCAGACTGCTACAGTAAGCTACTATAGTAGTATGTGTAAAGAAGAATGAAAAAAAAAAAAAAACACGGGTAGGTGGTATACAATATATTATATTATATATATATATATATATATATATATATTAAACTGGTGGTGATTGATTATTAAACTGGTGGTCAGGTCACGTTGCAACTTGCAACTAGTACTCCGAGTCCTAAGCAGACAATCACAAAATATATTATTATACTGGTGGTCAGTGTGGTCACAACAATGGCAGTGTGGCACTGACTCTGGCAGCAAAAGTGTGCACTGTACGTTATATGTACTCCTGAGTCCTGCTCTCAGACTCTAACTGCTCCCCACTGTCAGTGTCTCCCCCACAAGTCAGATAATACAATACACTTACAGTCGTCACACTATCTAATCTATATCACTTCAGCTAGTATAGTAGTATAGTAGTACTCCTCCTAATAATGCTCCCCAAAATTACTACTACTGTGTCTCTCTCGTCTCTACTGTGTATCTCTCTTCTCTAAACGGAGAGGACGCCAGCCACGTCCTCTCCCTATGACTCTCAATGCACGTGTGAAAATGGCGGCGACGCGCGGCTCCTTATATAGAATCCGAGTCTCGCGATAGAATCCGAGCCTCGCGAGAATCCGACAGCGGGATGATGACGTTCGGGCGCGCTCGGGTTAACCGAGCAAGGCGGGAAGATCCGAGTCGCTCGGACCCGTGAAAAAAAACATGAAGTTCGGGCGGGTTCGGATTCAGAGGAACCGAACCCGCTCATCTCTAGTGATTACCCGAGGTTATAGTTGATTATATGTAATTGAGTGTAACTATATTGTAATACTGAGCTAGAAGGAGCTGCTGATTGTTTTAATCATATATGGATTCTGGTAAATAACGGAATCTACGGACTAAAGTCCCAAGTATATTCTGAGTCTGTTTATTAACATTGTTTATTTGTGCACAAAAGAACTGAGCAACTCTAAAGAGGTGTTGTGCTAACCATAACCTAAGTCTGTTTGCTAACATTGTAGTGCACAAAGACACAAGCAACTTGGCATGTAGCTTGGCATTAAATTGACATGGTGCTTTGTGATTGTAGTTTATGATAAGAGGGACTACTGCAGTTTCCCAGTTGACAGACGTGTCGCGTGTGTGAAAGATTGCAGGGATTGCAAATTTTTCAGCGTATGGGAAGGGCAGGGAGGATTAACCCTAAGTGTACATATCATATTATGGAAGAAATATTCCATATATGCATAGAGTTTGTACAGTACTGTGACTAAGAGGTGCATTTCAAGTATGCTATATAATATTGGCCTGATCAACCAATACTAAGCGTATTTTGAAATCTGCAAAACTGTTGAAATCTGCAAGATATTAAAGTCTGCAAACGGGTAAAATTTGCAAACTGATTTTTATTATTTAAATTAGGGGCGTCCAACTTATGAAACTATAAAACTATGGTATTCAACAGGTACCAAAGGAACACGCCCTTGCGCTGGCGAATCTGTGTTTTATGGTGTGTTGTGTGTGGGACATAAAAGTTCAGTGTTTGTTCCGTTCTCAGATCTGTGTCTAATAGAAACCTTCTGTCTGTGATGGTTACAAGTTTTGAAATAAGGTTTATATATATATATGTGGTGAACTGAGGAAACAAGAGTTGATGTCCGTGTTCAAATGGCTTTTGGCAGATCTGTAGTTAAAAATGTGTTCATCTGATGTTTATCTGATGTTAGTATTTAACTATGAAGCAAAGTTTCCCACATGGGTTTAATACGTAAATATTCTTTAATGCAATATATTGTGAGAAGGTCTGCCAGCAAATTAATGGCTGGATGCCATGTGTTGTATTGCAATATAAAGAAGAAAAAAAAAAAAAAAGCCTTCAGTTACCAACGCTGTGTAGCACGGAGAGCTAGGGGGCTGTAACAGCCCAGAAGCGTGCCCCCCTTCCTGCAGCATCCATCATGATGTAGTAATAAAAAGTGTTCAGTGAGCTTTGATTTTTCTTTTCTTTCATCTAATAAGATGGATCACAGAAAGCTGCCAATAATAATTAAAAAAAAAGTGTAGTTATGGGCGCATAACTGTAATCAGGAAAAATCCCAGCAACAGATGTGGGCTAGAGATGTCAGCGCTAACAGCGTTAAAGCTAACAGATCTGCATCTGGCAGACAGTCAAGAAGCACACATGACAGAAAGATACGTGTGGCATCCACTGGCGCTCAAAGTTTAAAGATGAACCCTTAAATATATGGGAATGGGTCAATCCACAAATTTCAATGAACCAAATGATTTGATCTCACAAGATAAAAATATTTATTAAAACAAACTGACATTAAACATGAATAAAGTGCAATCCGTGACTTGGCAGCAGAGGTTTGTTGGAAGTGACCGTGCAATAGATGAATATAAAATCTCTCACCATATAATGGAGCTGCGGTGGGCTAGCTTATGGTAAAGCAATATGGTCCTAGGCTGAAAATAGCCCAGCACCACCGCAGTGAGTTTATTTCAGCATGAAAGTCCTTCAACTGGTATCACTGCTCCTCGTCCAATGAAGTCCTCTGTTCGAATACAACGCGTTTCGGTCACTCTCCTGTGACCTTTTTCAAGTAATGAATGGATTTTTGGGGATTTCATGTGTTTGTCCCTCCATGTGTGGTAACTAGGCAGCTCCTAGTTTTTTATTGCGCAAGAACTGTCTTTTGTATACCCCCTTTTTTTCAGACAGTCAAGAAGACAACGCCCTAAGGCTGCAAACGATACCGATTTCTCTATCTCAGATGTGGGCTATACGGGGGGAGAGTTTTCAAAGCAGCAACTAGAATCATAGGGAAAGATAAAGATATCAGTCTGTAAAGTATATGCTGTAAATCACTACGATTCCAGTATTAACATACTTTTAGGCAATTCTTCAAATTTATTTGGAAGAAACCTAATTTGTAAGGTACAGTGTAAAATATACTGCATCACGGATGAGGTATTTGTACAGCTGCAAAAAGTATAGAGTAGGGACAGATTCAGTTGGATACATAGCATACATATATATATCACTTACCCTGTGTTTTTATGAATGGAGGTAAAGGATATGCTTGCTAAAATCCATGACAAAGTATAGGCATTGATATATTAGATACAGATTGCAAAAGTTCTTGGTGGACTGCACGATATGCAGTAATAAACCAGGTTCCGTAGCCAGAAAGTGTGGGGATATGATTGTATAAAAAAAGGTTATACAGATAATGGGAGTGGTGTTAAGTGAGTTTTCATCCAGACTTGTGTCTGCCGGAAAGAGAGATCCAACGTAGGTTTTAAATCTAGGATCGAGCACGGTGGCCAAAATGTAGTGCTCTGATTTCAACAGATTGACCACACGTGAATCCTGGTTAAGCGAATGAAGGGCTCCATCCACAAGTCCCACATGCCTAGCGGAATCACTGTGTTAGCTCCTCCTTCAATGCCTCCTGCTTCTTCTGCAAAAGCCTGATGAGGGGAATGACCTGACTCAGGCTGGCAGTGTCTGAACTGACTTCACGTGTGGTAAGTTCAAAGGGTTGCAGAACCTTGCACAACGTTGAAATCATTCTCCACTGCGCTTGAGACAGGTGCATTTCACCTCCTTTGCCTATATCGTGGGCAGATGTATAGGCTTGAATGGCCTTTTGCTGCTCCTCCATCCTCTGAAGCATATAGAGGGTTGAATTCCACCTCGTTACCACCTTTTGCTTCAGATGATGGCAGGGCAGGTTCAGGTTTTTTTGGTGGTGCTCCAGTCTTCTGTACGTGGTGCCTGTACGCCAAAACTGGCCCGCAATTCTTCTGGCCACCGACAGCATCTCTTGCACGCCCCTGTCATTTTTTAAATAATTCTACACCACCAAATTCAAGGTATGTGCAAAACATGGGACGTGCTGGAATTTGCCCAAATGTAATGCACGCACAATATTGCTTGCGTTGTCCGATACCACAAATCCCCAGGAGAGTCCAATTGGGGTAAGCCATTCTGTGATGATCTTCCTCAGTTGCCGTAAGAGGTTGTCAGCTGTGTGCGTATTCTGGAAAGCGGTGATACAAAGCGTAGCCTGCCTAGGAACGAGTTGGCAATTGCGAGATGCTGCTACTGGTGCCGCCGCTGCTGTTCTTGCAGCGGGAGGCAATACATCTACCCAGTGGGCTGTCACAGTCATGTAGTCCTGAGTCTGCCCTGCTCCACTTGTCCACATGTCCATGGTTAAGTGGACATTGGGTACAACTGCATTTTTTAGGACACTGGTGAGTCTTTTTCTGACGTCCGTGTACATTCTCGGTATCGCCTGCCTAGAGAAGTGGAACCTAGATGGTATTTGTAAACGGGGGCACACTACCTCAAGAAATTGTCTAGTTCCCTGTGAAATAACATCTGATACTGGACGCACGTCTAACACCAACATAGTTGTCAAGGTCCCAGTTATCCGCTTTGCAACAGGATGACTGCTGTGATATTTCATCTTCCTCGCAAAGGACTGTTGGACAGTCAATTGCTTACTGGAAGTAGTACAAGTGGTCTTCTGACTTCCCCTCTGGGATGACGATCGACTCCCAGCAGCAACAGCAGCAGTAGGCGTTACACTCAAGGATGCATCGGAGGAATCCCAGGCAGGAGAGGACTCGTCAGACTTGCCAGTGACATGGCCTGCAGGACTATTGGCTTTCCTGGGTAAGGAGGAAATTGACACTGAGGGAGTTGGTGGTGTGGTTTGCGCGAGCTTGGTTACAAGAGGAAGGTATTTACTGGTCAGTGGACTGCTTCCGCTGTCGCCCAAAGTCTTTGAACTTGTCACTGACTTATTATGAATGCGCTGCAGGTGACGTATAAGGGAGGATGTTCCGAGGTGGTTAACGTCCTTACCCCTACTTATTACAGCTTGACAAAGGCAACACACGGCTTGACACCAGTTGTCCGCATTTCTGTTGAAATACTTCCACACTGAAGAGCTGATTTTTTTGGTATTTTCACCAGGCATGTCAATGGCCATATTCCTCCCACGGACAACAGGTGTCTCCCTGGGTGCCTGACTTAAACAAACCACCTCACCATCAGAATCCTCCTTGTCAATTTCCTCCCCAGCGCCAGCAACACCCATATCCTCATCCTGGTGTACTTCAACACTGACATCTTCAATTTCACTATCAGGAACTGGACTGCGGGTGCTACTTTCAACACTTGCAGGGGGCGTGCAAATGGTGGAAGGCGCAAGCTCTTCCCGTCCAGTGTTGGGAAGGTCAGGCATCGCAACCGACACAATTGGACTCTCCTTTGGGATTTCGAAGAACGCACAGTTCCTTGCTGTGCTTTTGCCGCAAGTCTTTTCTTTTTTCTAGCGAGAGGACGAGTGCTTCCATCCTCATGTGAAGCTGAACCACTAGCCATGAACATAGGCCAGGGCCTCAGCCGTTCCTTGCCACTCCGTGTCGTAAATGGCATATTGGCACGTTTACGCTTCTCCTCAGACGCTTTTAATTTTTGGGTAATTTTTTTACTGGTCTTTTGTGTTTTGGATTTTACATGCTCTGTACTATGACATTGGGCATCGGCCTTGGCAGACGACGTTGATGGCATTTCATCGTCTCGGCCATGACTAGTGGCAGCAGCTTCAGCACGAGGTGGAAGTGGATCTTGATCTTTCCCTATTTTTTTAACCGCCACATTTTTGTTCTCCATATTTTAATGCGCACAACTAAAAGCCACCACAGGTATACAATGTAGATGGATGGATAGTATAGTATTATATTACTTATGGACGACGAGTGCACTGACGATACTGAGGTAGGTACAGCCGTGGCCTACCGTACTGCTTATATAATATACTGTATATAACGGACCTGGTGGACACTCTCAGCAGACTGCTAAACTAGTATGAAGAAATCAAAACACCACAGGTATACAATGTAGATGGATGGATATACTATAGTATAGTATTATATTACTTATGGACGACGAGTGCACTGACGACACAGAGGTAGGTACAGCCATGGCCTACCGTACTGATTATATAATATACTGTATATAACGGACCTGGTGGTCACTGTCAGCAGACTGCTAAACTAGTATGAAGAAAAAAAAAACACCACAGGTATACAATGTAGATGGATGGATATACTATAGTATTATATTACTTATGGACGACAAGTGCACTGACGACACAGAGGTAGGTACAGCCGTGGCCTACCGTACTGCTTATATATATAATATACTGTATATAACGGACCTGGTGGACACTGTCAGCAGACTGCTAAACTAGTATGAAGAAAAAAAACAACACCACAGGTATACAATGTAGATGGATGGATATACTATAGTATTATATTACTTATGGACGACGAGTGCACTGACGAGACTGAGGTAGGTCCAGCCGTGGCCTACCGTACTGCTTATATATATAATATACTTTTCCCCTTCCTGCAAAGAAGGGGGAACCTCTCGCTCTTTTGTATTTATTGGGCCGAAAGGACTGCATGTGGGTTTTTTTGCCGGTGCAGGCGCAGAGGGCAAAAACGTTGACTTACCTGCAGTAGCCGCCGAGACTAACGCATCCAGACCATTGCCAAATAAGGTCTCACCTTTATATGGGAGAGTCTCCATGTTTCTTTTGGAATCCGCATCCGCGTTCCACTGGCGAATCCACAATGCCTGCCCAGCTGATACCGCCATGGTAGCGGCTTGTGAACTCGAGAGTCCAATATCTTTCATCGCTTCTAGCATGTAGGCGGCAGCATCTTTAATATACCCTAACTTAAGGAGTATCTCATCTTTATCAACCGTGTCAATTTCTGATGACGCGCTGTCTGACCATTTTTCTTTTTTTCCAACATATTTTTATTGAAGCAATATATGTAGTACATACAGAAACATGCATGTTAGAACAGACATACATTAGAAGGGTAAATACGAGATATAACATATCAGATTATCGTTGAGTCTGTGGTCAAAATACAAATGTATCATAAAAATAAAATAAATAAAAAATTAAAAACCCGTGTCCGTGCGCCATTTTCTCCTCCAGCCGTCTCCAGAGCCCAGAATGATAACCAGTTCTAAAGTATAATCGGTGGGTCCCCCCGTAGCCATTCTAGTTAGAAACCAGTCTGTATTGGACTATGACTTATGGAGCTGCATTCTAACCGTTGTTGACAAGTTCGTTATATAGCTCTCCCAAACTTCAAAAAATCTCTGTACCTTAGTATCTTTTTCCAGTAAGATTCCTATCGATTCCATTCTGAAGAGATAAAACAATTTGGCCTTAAATAGTGATAGGGTAGGTGGTTCTCTAGCAATCCATACTTGAAGAATAGCTTTTTTTGGCTGCTATACTGCCAGTAGCAGTTTTCTACTACCCTGAGACGTTGATCCAGTGAGAAAATACCGAAGAGCGCCCATTCTGGATACAATCTCCAATAGTTCACCAGATGAGCCACCAAGTAATTCCTTATATCTATCCAGAACTTTCTAATTATATGGCAGGACCATAGGCAATGATAGAGATCCGCTTGGGGAGCCCCACATTTCCAACATGTATGCATATCAGCAAGTCCTATCAGGTATCGTCTATGGGGCAACAGATATGTTCTGTGTAAAATATTAAGAGACATTTCTTTATAACTAGATGAGGGAAATTATTTACAAGCTATAGCATGAGCCGCAAGTAAGTCAGTTATCTCAATTTCAGGGAGACAATCCTTCCAAGATATAATACCTCCCTGTCCCGTAGAATAGTCCGGGACGTTTCGAAAATGACCATATGCAATCGAAATTGCCTTCTGAACCATAGGGGTTTGTACTAGTATTTTATCGATCGGATTGTCCCAGTCCACAGATGAGAAACACCTGATAGTGGATGAAACATAGTGTTGAGCTAAAAGAAAGCCCACAGGATAGGCCAGCAAAACTGGGTATCTGTTGGTGGCCTCCTGGAATGTGAGCGGCCTCAAGCCTTGCATATCCACCAGATGACCGATCTTGGAAATACCCCCCAACCTCCAGCTATCAAATGGATAGTGTGCCCTAACATAGTATCTGAGGTTGAAAAAAGACAATTGTCCATCGAGTCCAACCTATTTGTAGTCTCCTATGCATGATGATTTGACTAAAATTTCTGACTGATGCTGCTGTCAGCCGTTACATTTTATCCCTATTTATAGTAACTATAATGCATGACTATGCACCATACCCCTGGATATCCTTATCCATTAGGAATTTATCTAACCCATTCTTAAAGGTGTTGACAGATTCCGCCATTACAACTCTCTCGGGCAGGGAATTACAAACATGTATTGTCCTTACCGTGAAAAAGCCTTTACGCCGTATTGTGCGGAATCTCCTCTCCTCTAACCTGAGGGAGTGTCCACGATTCCTCTGTGTTGATCTAACCAAAAACAGGTTCCGCGCAAGCTCTGTGTATTGTCCCATTATATATTTGTAGATGTTGATCATATCCCCTCTTAGTCTCCGTTTTTCCAATGTAAACATGCCTAGTCTTTCAAGCCTTTCCTTGTATTCCATCGTCTCCATGCCCTTAATTAGTTCTGTACCTTTTTAAGCTCCAGGATATGCTTTTTGTAGTACGGTGCACAGAATTGTACACAGTATTCAAGGTGTGGCCTCACTAGTGATTTATATAACGGGAGTATAATACTCTCGTCCCTAGCATCAATACCCCGTTTTATGCATGCTAATATCTTATTAGCCTTCTTTTCTGCAGTCCTACTTTGGGTACTACTGCTTAGCTTGCTATCTATGAGGACACCTAAGTCTTTTTCCAGTACAGAATCCCCTAATTTTACCCCATTTAGTAGGTAGGTGTAATTTTTGTTCTTGTAACCACAGTGCATTACCTTACACTTGTCTGTGTTGAAGCGCATTCTCCATTTGGCTGCCCATGCTTCTAATTTAACTAAGTCATTTTGAAGAGACTCGGCATCCTCCTCTGTATTTATAGCCTTACACAATTTGGTATCATCTGCAAAAATTGACACCATGCTCTCTAGACCTTCTGTTAGGTCGTTAATGAAAATATTGAACAATAGCGGTCCTAATACTGAGCCTTGCGGCACACCACTTAGCACTTCAGTCCAAGTTGAAAAAGATCCATTAACCACAACGCGCTGCCTCCTATTATCTAACCAGTTTTTGACCCAAGTGCATATTGTGCTTCCTAGCCCTGATTCTTGTAGCTTGTAGATAAGTCTTATGTGTGGTACAGTATCGAATGCTTGGCAAAGTCTAAAAAGATTACATCCACGTCTTTACCCTGATCTAGGTTTGCGCTTACTGTTTCATAAAAGCCAAGTAAGTTGGTTTGACAGGATCTGTCCTTCATAAACCCATGTTGATTCCTTTTAATGACCTTATTGGTTTCAAGGAACTTCTGAATACTATCTCTTAGAATACCTTCCAATACTTTCCCCACTATAGATGTAAGACTAACTGGTCTGTAATTACCTGGTTCAGCTTTACTTCCCTTTTTGAATATAGGCACTACTTCCGCTATACGCCAGTCTTTGGGAACCATACCTGATATAACTGAATCCTTAAAGATCAAAGATAGCGGTTTTGCCAGTTCAGAGTGAAGCTCCATTAGAACCCTTGGATGAATACCATCAGGCCCTGGTGATTTATTAATCTTTAAAGGATTTAATCGGTCATAGGTACTTATTTAAGCGAGGAAGTAGTCTATCAGTGTGATATTCTCATTATTGAGATTGTGTGTTAGTCCCTGAATTGGGTCCTCTCGAGTGAATACTGTTGAAAAAAACTAATTTAGTGTGTCCGCTATGTCATTATCATTTTTGCTTAAGACTCCCAACTTGTCTTTTAAAGGGCATATACTCTCCTTCTTTAAGCTCTTGCTATTAATGTATTTAAATAATTTTTTGGGATTCGCTTTGCTTTCCTTTGCTACTAGTTTTTCAGTTTCTACTTTAGCCGCTCTTATTTCTTTTTTGCAAATTTTGTTACATTCCTTATAGTGCTGAAATGACTCTGCTTCCCCGTCAGATTTGTATTTTTTAAATGCTCGCCTTTTCTTGCCCATAAGTTCCTTAATCTTTTTGTTAAGCCACATCGGTTTATGATTTTTATTCCTTTTTTTGCTACTCACAGGAATACATTTGGGTGTATTTTTAGCTAGTAGGAATTTTAGTACCTCCCATTTCTCCGTATTTTTTCCTAAAAACAAACCTTCCCATTCAATATCCCTGAAAAATACCCTCATCTTTTCAAAATTTGCTTTGCTAAAGTTTAAAGTCCTAGTTGAGCCAGTATAGGGCTGTTTGTAGAAACTGATATTGAATGTGACCATATTGTGGTCGCTGTTTCCTATGGGTTCCCTTACTATAATACCTGATACCAAATCCCCATTGTTTGTTAATACCAGGTCTAAGATTGCACTGTACCTAGTTGGTTCTTCAATTAGTTGGACTAAGTAGTTATCATTAAGTGTGTTTAAAAACATATTGCCCCTAGCAGTATCACTCTCTTGGATGTCAGAATTAGCCACGAACAGAAGGTGTAATGATTTGTGGGCATTTAGATTAAGTTTATGTCGCATATCCGTCCACAAAATTCCTTATCTAAGTCAGTGTTCGTGTAATTGTTGTCATTGTGCAACCAGTCATGTAAATATCATAATTGAGCAGCTTGCGAGTACCAAAGAATATTAGGAAAGTTAATTCCCCCGTTCCCCTTAGTTTGCTGTAATTTAATCAATGCTATACGTGGTTTCTTTCCCAACCAAATAAATCGTCTAAAAAGAAAATTAAGACGTTGAACATCTTTTGGCAAAAGCACATGTGGCATGGCTTGAATAAAGTTCATTAGACGGGGGAACGATATCATCCTAATCAAGCTAGCTCTCCCCAGATATGATAAAGGCATAGATTTCCAAGATTCGAGATCTGCTTCAATTTTTTGGATGGAAAAATTTAGGGTATACAGTCGCTCCGGCTTACTTGATATCTGAATCCCCAGATAAGTTAGATGATCTGAGCGCCATTGTAGTGGTAAGCCCCCCATTCCGTCCCTCAAAAATGAACCGCCCCCCAGTCTAAGTGCCACGGATTTCGACGAGTTAACATTAAAACCAGAAACATGTCCGTACGCCTGCAATGTATTGAATATGTGGGTCAAGGAAGTCTCGGGATCTGAAATGTAAAGCAGTAGGTCATCAGCAAATGCTGTAAGCTTGAGTTCCCTGCGACCTATTTGAATTCCATGAAACTGAGTGTCAGATAATAGTAAACGATGGAGGGGATCTATGGCCAGATTGAACAACAGGGGAGACCAGGGGAAACCTTGTCGTGTACCACGATAAATAACAACAGGATCACTAGCATAGCCATTAATTAAGAGGGTAGTGGAAGGGGAGTTATATAAATAACGAATAATATTAATGAAGTCATAGTGGATTAATCTACATTCTAAGACCTTAAACATATGTGGCCAAAGCACTGTGTCGAAGGCCTTAGTAGTGTCCAGACTGCGGAGTATATTCCTGGACTGGGGCGATTGAGCAGAGGCTATAACCGCAGCAACAGCGGGACGAATTCCCTTGACCGAATGCACATTGTGAACAAAGCCAAGCTGGTAATTAGTTAAAGTGTGGGGGAGAATTGTCTGTAGTCGATCTGCCAAGATTTTGGTGAATAGTTTTATATCAGTGTTTAATAACGCAATGGGCCTGTATGAGGTCACCAGTTGCGGATCTTGAGCGGGTTTAGGGATAAAAACAGTGGCCCTCATTCCGAGTTGTTCGCTCTGTAAATTTCTTCGCATCGCAGCGATTTTCCGCTTAGTGCGCATGCGCAATGTTTGCACTGCGCCAAGTAAATTTGCTATGAAGTTAGGTATTTTACTCACAGCTTTTTCTTCGTTCAGGCGATTGTAGTGTGATTGACAGGAAGTGGGTGTTTCTGGGCGGAAACTGGCCGTTTTATGGGTGTGTGCGGAAAAACGCTACCGTTTCTGGGGAAAACGCGGGAGTGGCTGGAGAAACGGAGGAGTGTCTGGGCGAACGCTGGGTGTGTTTGTGACGTCAAACCAGGAACCCACAAGCACTGAACTGATCACAGATGCCGAATAAGTCTGGAGCCACTCTGAAACTGCTAAGAGGTGTGTAATCGCAATTTTGAGAGTCTTTCGTTCGCAATTTTAAGAAGCTCCTAGTAGGCGGCGGCTTAGCGTGTGCAAAGCTGCTAAAAGCAGCTTGCGAGCGAACAACTCGGAATGAGGGCCAGTGTGGGCCATTGTAAAATGGTGAAAGGGGGTACGATTATGTAAAAGGTTGTTAAATAATTCGAGCAGAGTCGGAATCACATGAGGCTGAAAGATTTATAAAACTCATTAGAGAGGCCATCAGGTCCCGGAGAGTTATGCAGTTGGGAGTTTGGATATAGCGGAGACAATAATTCCGATTGTGCACTCGTTATGGGAGTCAATATCATATCAGGAAAAAGCGCTGTATGGGCATTTTCACTGAAGGGGAGATCAAAATATAAGTCGGCGAAATAAGACTCAAAGTGCTTCACAATAGAAGGGGCGTTAGGAAGGAGTTGTCCGGAGTCTCTATGTTTAATAGCAGTTATGAATTTATGAGTCATTTTCTTCCTAGCCATATTTGCTAATAATCAACCAGATTTATTTCCCCATTGATAATACTTATGGGAGGAAAATACCAAGTCAGGCCTCGCTTGCGCTAGCAAATGGTCATTCAATAATTGCTTGGCCTGTAAGTAGAGTTGCAGAGAATCCTCAGTCTGCAGGGTGAGGTGATAATGCAATGCAGCAGTTAACTCCGAATGTAAAGTAGTATAAGTCGCCAGATTTTTCTTTTTCAATCTATGAACGTACTCAATAAGTCTGACCATTTTTCAATAGCGCGACTGACCCACGCGCAGGCAATAGTAGGTCTGAGCAGTGTACCATTGGCAACATGAATGGATTTCAATGTAGTTTCCATCTTACGGTCAGCCGGCTCTTTTAGTGAAGCCGTGCCAGGTGCAAGGAGAATTACCTTCATTGTCAACCTGGGTAGTGCACTGTCTCACACAGGGGGCGATTCCCATTTTTTCCTGTCCTCTGCTGGGAAAGGGTAAGCTATCTGAATCCGCTTAGGAATATGAATTTTTTTCTCAGGAATCACCCACATCCCTGCCAAGAGAGCATTTAGTTCGTGGGAAGGAAGGAACGTGACTTTGGATTTCTTTTTCTTACATAAATAAGCCTTCTCCTGAGGTACAGGCGAGGCTTCTGTAACTTCCAACACGTCCCTTATAGCCACAATCATATAGTGTATATTTTTTGCCAATTTATGATCTATTTGTCTAGAGTCACTATCGTCGACACAAGAATCAGAGTCTGTGTCGGTATCAGTATTCACAAATGGTCTCTTATGTGACCCAGAGGGACCGCCTGCAGAAGGAAGAACGGAGTCCTGAAAAATCACATCTTCCACAGATTTTCTCCAGCATTCAGCCTGAGATTAAGACTTATCTAACCTCCTGTTAATAAGATGCATACTGTCACGTATTTCTTTCACCCATGCGGGCTCTTGGTGTGCCGGCAGCACCACCACATTACAACTCTGTGTCCCTAAAATGCCTTCCTCCGGGGAGGAACTCCATGCCTCAGACATGCCTTACATGTGTACAGCCCACACTCACAGACACACTGGGACTTATAAGGGGACAGACCCACAGCAAAATCTGTCAGAGGGACATAGTATAGGAGCAGCCAGCTCACAACCCCAGTGCCAGTATGTAATGTCTGTGAACACAGAATGCCCACAGACAACAGCGCTTTTACACAGTAATTCACACTAGTAATGCACCACAAAACGCTTTTTGCCCCCCTTATTTGCACCTTGCCAGAAGTAGAGGAAAGGACCAGCGTTGTCTCTGCAGCTGAGGAGAGAGAGAAAATGGCGCTGAGCAGTGTGCTGGCTGCTTGAGGAAGAAGCCCCGCCCCTGCAAATTGCGCATTTTCACTCAGCAAGGTCTGTTGATATTTATACTGGCAGGAGTAGGGCTGTGCCAGCGGCATCTTATGCCCCCTTTGCACCAGTTTAAGGTAATATTTTGCTGCCCAGGGCGCCCCCCCCCCATGCCCTGCAATGCTCTGTGTGTGTGGGTAGCAATGGCACGCTGCGCTCCCGCCAGCAGCGCTGTACCTCAGCCATCACTTTAGTTGCTAGATCTATCTTCTCATACTCACCTGTCTTCTGACTTCTGGCTCTGTGAGGGAGTGACGGCGTGCTGTGGGAGTGAGCATCTGGACACGGCTAGCATTCAGTTCCCTTCAGGAGCTAATGGTGTCCTCTCAGCAAGAAGCAGAGCCATGAAACTTCTGCCCCCTCAGTCCCACGAAGCAGGGAGTCTGTTGCCAGCAGTTCTCCCAAAAAAATAAAAAACCCAACATAAGTCTTTTTCAGAGAAACTCAGTAGAGCTCCTCAGGGTGCATCCAGTCTCCTGGGCATATTTCTAAAACTGAAGTCTGGAGAAGGGGCATAGAGGGAGGAGCCAGTTCACACCCATTGAAAAGTCTTAAGAGTGCCCATGGCTCCTGCTGAACCGTCTATACCCCATGGTCAATAAGTGGACCCCAGCATCCTCTAGGACGTATGAGGAAAGGAGTACCTACAGGGTTTTCTTGGAGTCCAGATCCACAGACCAGGACCGCAGCCATAGAATCCGGTGGGCCAGAATGGACGTAGTAGAAGCCTTGGCCGCCAGAATACCGGCATCATAAGCCGCCTCCTTAACATAATGAGAAGCTGTGACTATATACGACAAGCATTGTCTAGCATGATCAGAAGCATCGGAAGATATTTCAGCTTCCAACTCCTGAGCCCACGCTTCAAAAGCTACTGCAGCCCATGTTGCTGCAATAGTGAGCCGATGCGAAGCACCTGCTAGAGTGTAAATCGCCTTTAAGCAACCCTCTACACGTTTATTCGTTGTTTTTTACAGAGGCTTGACGGTAGTGACAGGTAGAGCAAAGGAGGCCACCATCCGCTCCACATGCGAATCCACCGGCGGGGGTGTCTCCCAATTTTTACTCAGCTCTGGCGCGAGGGGATAGCGAGCCAGCATCTTCTTGTGAGGCGTGAATTTCTTTCCTGGATTTTCCCAAGACTCCTGACGTATGCAAACCGGAGGGGAGTACATATGGGAGACGGGCTGAGGGTGAGGGGTACATGAGAGACAGGCTGTGGGTGAGGGGTACATATGAGAGACGGGCTGCGGGTGAGGGGTACATATGAGAGACGGGCTGCGGGTGAGCGGTACATATGAGAGACGGGCTGCGGGTGAGCGGTACATATGAGAGACGGGCTGCGGGTGAGGGGTACATGAGAGACGGGCTGAGGGTGAGGGGTACATGAGAGACGGGCTGCGGGTGAAGGGTACATATGAGAGACGGGGTGAGGGTGAGGGGTACATATGGGAGTCGGGGTGAGGGGTACATATGAGAGACGGGGTGAGGGGTACATATGAGAGACGGGCTGCGGGTGAGGGGTACATATGGGAGACGGGCTGCGGGTGAGGGGTACATATGAGAGACGGGCTGCGGGTGAGGGGTACATATGAGAGACGGGCTGCGGGTGAGGGGTACATATGAGAGACGGGGTGAGGGTGAGGGGTACATATGAGAGACGGGCTGAGGGTGAGGGGTACATATGGGAGACGGCTGCGGGTGAGGGGTACATATGGGAGACGGGCTGAGGGTGAGGGGTACATATGAGAGACGGGCTGCGGGTGAGGGGTACATATGAGAGACGGGCTGCGGGTGAGGGGTACATATGGGAGACGGGCTGCGGGTGAGGGGTACATATGAGAGACGGGCTGCGGGTGAGGGGTACATACGGGAGACGGGCTGAGGGTGAGGGGTACATATGAGAGACGGGCTGCGGGTGAGGGGTACATATGAGAGACGGGCTGCGGGTGAGAGGTACATATGAGAGACGGGCTGCGGGTGAGGGGTACATATGAGAGACGGGGTGAGGGTGAGGGGTACATATGAGAGACGGGCTGCGGGTGAGGGGTACATATGAGAGACGGGATGCGGGTGAGGGGTACATATGGGAGACGGGCTGCGGGTGAGGAGTACATATGGGAGACGGGCTGCGGGTGAGGAGTACATATGGGAGACGGGCTGCGGGTGAGGGGTACATATGAGAGACGGGTGAGGGGTACATATGAGAGACGGGCTGCGGGTGAGGGGAACATATGAGAGACGGGCTGCGGGTGAGGGGTACATATGAGAGACAGGCTGCGGGTGAGGGGTACATATGAGAGACAGGGTGAGGGGTACATATGAGAGACGGGCTGAGGGTGAGGGGTACATATGGGAGACGGCTGCGGGTGAGGGGTACATATGGGAGACGGGCTGAGGGTGAGGGGTACATATGAGAGACGGGCTGCGGGTGAGAGGTACATATGAGAGACGGGCTGCGAGTGAGGGGTACATATGGGAGACGGGCTGCGGGTGAGGGGTACATATGGGAGACGGGCTAAGGGTGAGGGGTACATATGAGAGACGGGCTGCGGGTGAGGGGTACATACGGGAGACGGGCTGAGGGTGAGGGGTACATATGAGAGACGGGCTGCGGGTGAGGGGTACATATGAGAGACGGGCTGCGGGTGAGAGGTACATATGAGAGACGGGCTGCGGGTGAGGGGTACATATGAGAGACGGGGTGAGGGTGACATATGAGAGACGGGCTGCGGGTGAGGGGTACATATGAGAGACGGGATGCGGGGTACATATGGGAGACGGGCTGCGGGTGAGGAGTACATATGGGAGACGGGCTGCGGGTGAGGAGTACATATGGGAGACGGGCTGCGGGTGAGGGGTACATATGAGAGACGGGCTGCGGGTGAGGGGTACATATGGGAGACGGGCTGCGGGTGAGGGGTACATATGAGAGACGGGCTGCGGGTGAGGGGTACATATGGGAGACGGGCTGCGGGTGAGGGGTACATATGAGAGACGGGCTGCGGGTGAGGGGTACATATGGGAGACGGGCTGCGGGTGAGGAGTACATATGAGAGACGGGCTGCGGGTGAGGGGTACATATGAGAGACGGGGTGAGGGGTACATATGGGAGTCGGGCTGCGGGTGAGGGGTACATATAAGAGACGGGCTGCGGGTGAGGAGTACATATGAGAGACAGGCTGCGGGTGAGGGGTACATGAGAGACGGGGTGAGGGGTACATATGAGAGACGGGCTGCGGGTGAGGGGTACATATGAGAGACGGGCTGCGGGTGAGGGGTACATATGAGAGACGGGCTGCGGGTGAGGGGTACATATGAGAGACGGGCTGCGGGTGAGGGGTACATATGAGAGACGGGGTGAGGGGTACATATGAGAGACGGGCTGCGGGTGAGGGGTACATATGAGAGACGGGGTGCGGGTGAGGGGTACATATGAGAGACGGGGTGCGGGTGAGGGGTACATATGAGAGACGGGGTGAGGGGTACATATGAGAGACGGGGTGAGGGGTACATATGAGAGACGGGCTGCGGGTGAGGGGTACATATGAGAGACGGGCTGCGGGTGAGGGGTACATATGAGAGACGGGGTGAGGGGTACATATGAGAGACGGGCTGCGGGTGAGGGGTACATATGAGAGACTGGGTGCGGGTGAGGGGTACATATGAGAGACGGGGTGCGGGTGAGGGGTACATATGAGAGACGGGGTGAGGGGTACATATGAGAGACGGGGTGAGGGGTACATATGAGAGACGGGCTGCGGGTGAGGGGTACATATGAGAGACGGGGTGAGGGGTACATATGAGAGACGGGCTGCGGGTGAGGGGTACATATGAGAGACGGGGTGAGGGGTACATATGAGAGACGGGGTGAGGGGTACATATGGGAGACGGGCTGCGGGTGAGGGGTACATATGAGAGACGGGGTGAGGGTGAGGGGTACATATGAGAGACGGGCTGCGGGTGAGGGGTACATATGAGAGACGGGCTGCGGGTGAGGGGTACATATGAGAGACGGGGTGAGGGGTACATATGGGAGACAGGCTGCGGGTGAGGGGTACATATGGGAGACAGGCTGCGGGTGAGGGGTACATATGAGACGGGCTGCGGGTGAGAGGTACATATGAGGGCTGCGGGTGAGGGGTACATATGAGAGACGGGGTGAGGGTGAGGGGTACATATGAGAGACGGGTGAGGGGTACATATGAGAGACGGGCTGCGGGTGAGGGGAACATATGAGAGACGGGCTGCGGGTGAGGGGTACATATGAGAGACGGGCTGCGGGTGAGGGGTACATATGAGAGACGGGGTGAGGGTGAGGGGTACATATGAGAGACGGGCTGAGGGTGAGGGGTACATATGGGAGACGGCTGCGGGTGAGGGGTACATATGGGAGACGGGCTGAGGGTGAGGGGTACATATGAGAGACGGGCTGCGGGTGAGGGGTACATATGAGAGACGGGGTGAGGGGTACATATGAGAGACGGGGTGAGGGGTACATATGAGAGACGGGCTGCGGGTGAGGGGTACATATGAGAGACGGGCTGCGGGTGAGGGGTACATATGAGAGACGGGCTGCGGGTGAGGGGTACATATGAGAGACGGGCTGCGGGTGAGGGGTACATATGAGAGACGGGGTGAGGGGTACATATGAGAGACGGGGTGAGGGGTACATATGAGAGACGGGCTGCGGGTGAGGGGTACATATGAGAGACCGGTGCGGGTGAGAGGTACATATGAGAGACGGGGTGAGGGGTACATATGAGAGACGGGCTGCGGGTGAGGGGTACATATGAGAGACGGGCTGCGGGTGAGGGGTACATATGAGAGACGGGGTGCGGGTGAGGGGTACATATGAGAGACGGGGTGAGGGTGAGGGGTACATATGAGAGACGGGGTGAGGGGTACATATGAGAGACGGGGTGAGGGGTACATATGAGAGACGGGCTGCGGGTGAGGGGTACATATGAGAGACGGGGTGAGGGGTACATATGAGAGACGGGGTGAGGGGTACATATGGGAGACGGGCTGCGGGTGAGGGGTACATATGAGAGACGGGGTGAGGGTGAGGGGTACATATGAGAGACGGGCTGCGGGTGAGGGGTACATATGAGAGACGGGCTGCGGGTGAGGGGTACATATGAGAGACGGGCTGCGGGTGAGGGGTACATATGGCAGACGGGCTGCGGGTGAGGGGTACATATGGGAGACGGGCTGCGGGTGAGGGGTACATATGAGAGACGGGCTGCGGGTGAGAGGTACATATGAGAGCTGCGGGTGAGGGGTACATATGAGAGACGGGGTGAGGGGTACATATGAGAGACGGGTGAGGGGTACATATGAGAGACGGGCTGCGGGTGAGGGGAACATATGAGAGACGGGCTGCGGGTGAGGGGTACATATGAGAGACGGGCTGCGGGTGAGGGGTACATATGAGAGACGGGGTGAGGGGTACATATGAGAGACGGGTGAGGATGAGGGGTACATATGAGAGACGGGCTGCGGGTGAGGGGAACATATGAGAGACGGGCTGCGGGTGAGGGGTACATATGAGAGACGGGCTGCGGGTGAGGGGTACATATGGGAGATGGGCTGCGGGTGAGGGGTACATATGAGAGACGGGGTGAGGGGTACATATGAGAGACGGGGTGAGGGGTACATATGAGAGATAGGTTGAGGGGTACATATGGGAGACGGGCTGCGGGTGAGGGGTACATATGAGAGACGGGTTACGGGTGAGGGGTACATATGAGAGACGGGCTGCGGGTGAGGGGTACATATGAGAGACGGGCTGCGGGTGAGGGGTACATATGGGAGACGGGCTGCGGGTGAGGGGTACATATGAGAGACGGGCTGCGGGTGAGGGGTACATATGGGAGACGGGCTGCGGGTGAGGGGTACATATGAGAGACGGGCTTCGGGTGAGGGGTACATATGAGAGACGGGGTGAGGGGTACATATGAGAGACGGGCTGCGGGGTACATATGAGAGACGGGCTGCGGGGTACATATGAGAGACGGGCTGCGGGTGAGGGGTACATATGAGAGATCGGTGCGGGGTACATATGAGAGACGGGGTGAGGGGTACATATGAGAGACGGGCTGCGGGTGAGGGGTACATATGAGAGACGGGCTGCGGGTGAGGGGTACATATGAGAGACGGGGTGCGGGTGAGGGGTACATATGAGAGACAGGGTGAGGGGTACATATGAGACGGGGTGAGGGGTACATATGAGAGACGGGGTGAGGGGTACATATGAGAGACGGGCTGCGGGTGAGGGGTACATATGAGAGACGGGGTGAGGGGTACATATGAGAGACGGGGTGAGGGGTACATATGAGAGACGGGGTGCGGGTGAGGGGTACATATGAGAGACGGGGTGAGGGGTACATATGAGAGACGGGCTGCGGGTGAGGGGTACATATGAGAGACGGGCTGCGGGTGAGGGGTACATATGAGAGACGGGCTGCGGGTGAGGGGTACATATGGGAGACAGGCTGCGGGTGAGGGGTACATATGGGAGACAGGCTGCGGGTGAGGGGTACATATGAGAGACGGGCTGCGGGTGAGAGGTACATATGAGGGCTGCGGGTGAGGGGTACATATGAGAGACGGGGTGAGGGGTACATATGAGAGACGGGTGAGGGTGAGGGGTACATATGAGAGACGGGCTGCGGGTGAGGGGAACATATGAGAGACGGGCTGCGGGTGAGGGGTACATATGAGAGACGGGCTGCGGGTGAGGGGTACATATGAGAGACGGGGTGAGGGGTACATATGAGAGACGGGCTGAGGGTGAGCGGTACATATGGGAGACGAGCTGCGGGTGAGGGGTACATATGGGAGACGGGCTGAGGGTGAGGGGTACATATGAGAGACGGGCTGCGGGTGAGGGGTACATATGAGAGACGGGGTGAGGGGTACATATGAGAGACGGGGTGAGGGGTACATATGAGAGACGGGGTGAGGGGTACATATGAGAGACGGGGTGAGGGGTACATATGAGAGACGGGCTGCGGGTGAGGGGTACATATGAGAGACGGGCTGCGGGTGAGGGGTACATATGAGAGACGGGCTGCGGGTGAGGGGTACATATGAGAGACGGGCTGCGGGTGAGGGGTACATATGAGAGACTGGCTGCGGGTGAGGGGTACATATGAGAGACGGGCTGCGGTGAGGGGTACATATGAGAGACGGGGTGAGGGGTACATATGAGAGACGGGCTGCGGGTGAGGGGTACATATGAGAGACCGGTGCGGGTGAGGGGTACATATGAGAGACGGGGTGAGGGGTACATATGAGAGACGGGCTGCGGGTGAGGGGTACATATGAGAGACGGGGTGAGGGGTACATATGAGAGACGGGGTGAGGGGTACATATGAGAGACGGGGTGCGGGTGAGGGGTACATATGAGAGACGGGGTGAGGGGTACATATGGGAGTCGGGCTGCGGGTGAGGGGTACATATAAGAGACGGGCTGCGGGTGAGGAGTACATATGAGAGACAGGCTGCGGGTGAGGGGTACATATGAGAGACGGGGTGAGGGGTACATATGAGAGACGGGGTGCGGGTGAGGGGTACATATGAGAGACGGGGTGAGGGGTACATATGGGAGTCGGGCTGCGGGTGAGGGGTACATATAAGAGACGGGCTGCGGGTGAGGAGTACATATGAGAGACAGGCTGCGGGTGAGGGGTACATATGAGAGACGGGGTGAGGGTACATATGAGAGACGGGCTGCGGGTGAGGGGTACATATGAGAGACGGGCTGCGGGTGAGGGTACATATGAGAGACGGGCTGCGGGTGAGGGGTACATATGAGAGACGGGCTGCGGGTGAGGGGTACATATGAGAGACGGGGTGAGGGGTACATATGAGAGACGGGCTGCGGGTGAGGGGTACATATGAGAGACGGGGTGCGGGTGAGGGGTACATATGAGAGACGGGGTGCGGGTGAGGGGTACATATGAGAGACGGGGTGAGGGTGAGGGGTACATATGAGAGACGGGGTGAGGGGTACATATGAGAGACGGGCTGCGGGTGAGGGGTACATATGAGAGACGGGCTGCGGGTGAGGGTACATATGAGAGACGGGGTGAGGGGTACATATGAGAGACGGGCTGCGGGTGAGGGGTACATATGAGAGACTGGGTGAGGGGTACATATGAGAGACGGGGTGCGGGTGAGGGGTACATATGAGAGACGGGGTGAGGGTACATATGAGAGACGGGGGTGAGGGGTACATATGAGAGACGGGCTGCGGGTGAGGGGTACATATGAGAGACGGGGTGAGGGGTACATATGAGAGACGGGGTGAGGGGTACATATGAGAGACGGGGTGAGGGGTACATATGAGAGACGGGGTGAGGGGTACATATGGGAGACGGGCTGCGGGTGAGGGGTACATATGAGAGACGGGGTGAGGGTGAGGGGTACATATGAGAGACGGGCTGCGGGTGAGGGGTACATATGAGAGACGGGCTGCGGGTGAGGGGTACATATGAGAGACGGGGGAGGGGTACATATGGGAGACAGGCTGCGGGTGAGGGGTACATATGGGAGACAGGCTGCGGGTGAGGGGTACATATGAGACGGGCTGCGGGTGAGAGGTACATATGAGGGCTGCGGGTGAGGGGTACATATGAGAGACGGGGTGAGGGTGAGGGGTACATATGAGACGGGTGAGGGGTACATATGAGAGACGGGCTGCGGGTGAGGGGAACATATGAGAGACGGGCTGCGGGTGAGGGGTACATATGAGAGACGGGCTGCGGGTGAGGGGTACATATGAGAGACGGGGTGAGGGTGAGGGGTACATATGAGAGACGGGCTGAGGGTGAGGGGTACATATGGGAGACGGCTGCGGGTGAGGGGTACATATGGGAGACGGGCTGAGGGTGAGGGGTACATATGAGAGACGGGCTGCGGTGAGGGGTACATATGAGAGACGGGGTGAGGGGTACATATGAGAGACGGGGTGAGGGGTACATATGAGAGACGGGCTGCGGGTGAGGGGTACATATGAGAGACGGGCTGCGGGTGAGGGGTACATATGAGAGACGGGCTGCGGGTGAGGGGTACATATGAGAGACGGGCTGCGGGTGAGGGGTACATATGAGAGACGGGGTGAGGGGTACATATGAGAGACGGGGTGAGGGGTACATATGAGAGACGGGCTGCGGGTGAGGGGTACATATGAGAGACCGGTGCGGGTGAGAGGTACATATGAGAGACGGGGTGAGGGGTACATATGAGAGACGGGCTGCGGGTGAGGGGTACATATGAGAGACGGGCTGCGGGTGAGGGGTACATATGAGAGACGGGGTGCGGGTGAGGGGTACATATGAGAGACGGGGTGAGGGTGAGGGGTACATATGAGAGACGGGGTGAGGGGTACATATGAGAGACGGGGTGAGGGGTACATATGAGAGACGGGCTGCGGGTGAGGGGTACATATGAGAGACGGGGTGAGGGGTACATATGAGAGACGGGGTGAGGGGTACATATGGGAGACGGGCTGCGGGTGAGGGGGTACATATGAGAGACGGGGTGAGGGTGAGGGGTACATATGAGAGACGGGCTGCGGGTGAGGGGTACATATGAGAGACGGGCTGCGGGTGAGGGGTACATATGAGAGACGGGCTGCGGGTGAGGGGTACATATGGCAGACGGGCTGCGGGTGAGGGGTACATATGGGAGACGGGCTGCGGGTGAGGGGTACATATGAGAGACGGGCTGCGGGTGAGAGGTACATATGAGAGCTGCGGGTGAGGGGTACATATGAGAGACGGGGTGAGGGGTACATATGAGAGACGGGTGAGGGGTACATATGAGAGACGGGCTGCGGGTGAGGGGAACATATGAGAGACGGGCTGCGGGTGAGGGGTACATATGAGAGACGGGCTGCGGGTGAGGGGTACATATGAGAGACGGGGTGAGGGGTACATATGAGAGACGGGTGAGGATGAGGGGTACATATGAGAGACGGGCTGCGGGTGAGGGGAACATATGAGAGACGGGCTGCGGGTGAGGGGTACATATGAGAGACGGGCTGCGGGTGAGGGGTACATATGGGAGATGGGCTGCGGGTGAGGGGTACATATGAGAGACGGGGTGAGGGGTACATATGAGAGACGGGGTGAGGGGTACATATGAGAGATAGGTTGAGGGGTACATATGGGAGACGGGCTGCGGGTGAGGGGTACATATGAGAGACGGGTTACGGGTGAGGGGTACATATGAGAGACGGGCTGCGGGTGAGGGGTACATATGAGAGACGGGCTGCGGGTGAGGGGTACATATGGGAGACGGGCTGCGGGTGAGGGGTACATATGAGAGACGGGCTGCGGGTGAGGGGTACATATGGGAGACGGGCTGCGGGTGAGGGGTACATATGAGAGACGGGCTTCGGGTGAGGGGTACATATGAGAGACGGGGTGAGGGGTACATATGAGAGACGGGCTGCGGGGTACATATGAGAGACGGGCTGCGGGGTACATATGAGAGACGGGCTGCGGGTGAGGGGTACATATGAGAGATCGGTGCGGGGTACATATGAGAGACGGGGTGAGGGGTACATATGAGAGACGGGCTGCGGGTGAGGGGTACATATGAGAGACGGGCTGCGGGTGAGGGGTACATATGAGAGACGGGGTGCGGGTGAGGGGTACATATGAGAGACAGGGTGAGGGGTACATATGAGACGGGGTGAGGGGTACATATGAGAGACGGGGTGAGGGGTACATATGAGAGACGGGCTGCGGGTGAGGGGTACATATGAGAGACGGGGTGAGGGGTACATATGAGAGACGGGGTGAGGGGTACATATGAGAGACGGGGTGCGGGTGAGGGGTACATATGAGAGACGGGGTGAGGGGTACATATGAGAGACGGGCTGCGGGTGAGGGGTACATATGAGAGACGGGCTGCGGGTGAGGGGTACATATGAGAGACGGGCTGCGGGTGAGGGGTACATATGGGAGACAGGCTGCGGGTGAGGGGTACATATGGGAGACAGGCTGCGGGTGAGGGGTACATATGAGAGACGGGCTGCGGGTGAGAGGTACATATGAGGGCTGCGGGTGAGGGGTACATATGAGAGACGGGGTGAGGGGTACATATGAGAGACGGGTGAGGGGTACATATGAGAGACGGGCTGCGGGTGAGGGGAACATATGAGAGACGGGCTGCGGGTGAGGGGTACATATGAGAGACGGGCTGCGGGTGAGGGGTACATATGAGAGACGGGGTGAGGGGTACATATGAGAGACGGGCTGAGGGTGAGCGGTACATATGGGAGACGAGCTGCGGGTGAGGGGTACATATGGGAGACGGGCTGAGGGTGAGGGGTACATATGAGAGACGGGCTGCGGGTGAGGGGTACATATGAGAGACGGGGTGAGGGGTACATATGAGAGACGGGGTGAGGGGTACATATGAGAGACGGGGTGAGGGGTACATATGAGAGACGGGCTGCGGGTGAGGGGTACATATGAGAGACGGGCTGCGGGTGAGGGGTACATATGAGAGACGGGCTGCGGGTGAGGGGTACATATGAGAGACGGGCTGCGGGTGAGGGGTACATATGAGAGACTGGCTGCGGGTGAGGGGTACATATGAGAGACGGGCTGCGGGTGAGGGGTACATATGAGAGACGGGGTGAGGGGTACATATGAGAGACGGGCTGCGGGTGAGGGGTACATATGAGAGACCGGTGCGGGTGAGGGGTACATATGAGAGACGGGGTGAGGGGTACATATGAGAGACGGGCTGCGGGTGAGGGGTACATATGAGAGACGGGCTGCGGGTGAGGGGTACATATGAGAGACGGGGTGCGGGTGACGGGTACATATGAGAGACGAGGTGAGGGGTACATATGAGAGACGGGGTGAGGGGTACATATGAGAGACGGGCTGCGGGTGAGGGGTACATATGAGAGACGGGGTGAGGGGTACATATGAGAGACGGGGTGAGGGGTACATATGGGAGACGGGCTGCGGGTGAGGGGTACATATGAGAGACGGGGTGAGGGTGAGGGGTACATATGAGAGACGGGCTGCGGGTGAGGGGTACATATGAGAGACGGGCTGCGGGTGAGGGGTACATATGAGAGACGGGCTGCGGGTGAGGGGTACATATGGGAGACGGGCTGCGGGTGAGGGGTACATATGGGAGACAGGCTGCGGGTGAGGGGTACATATGAGAGACGGGCTGCGGGTGTGAGAGGTACATATGAGGGCTGCGGGTGAGGGGTACATATGAGAGACGGGGTGAGGGGTACATATGAGAGATGGGTGAGGGGTACATATGAGAGACGGGCTGCGGGTGAGGGGAACATATGAGAGACGGGCTGCGGGTGAGGGGTACATATGAGAGACGGGGTGAGGGTGAGGGGTACATATGAGAGACGGGTGAGGGTGAGGGGTACATATGAGAGACGGGCTGCGGGTGAGGGGAACATATGAGAGACGGGCTGCGGGTGAGGGGTACATATGAGAGACGGGCTGCGGGTGAGGGGTACATATGGGAGATGGGCTGCGGGTGAGGGGTACATATGAGAGACGGGGTGAGGGGTACATATGAGAGACGGGGTGAGGGGTACATATGAGAGATGGGGTGAGGGGTACATATGGGAGACGGGCTGCGGGTGAGGGGTACATATGAGAGACGGGTTACGGGTGAGGGGTACATATGAGAGACGGGCTGCGGGTGAGGGGTACATATGAGAGACGGGCTGCGGGTGAGGGGTACATATGGGAGACGGGCTGCGGGTGAGGGGTACATATGAGAGACGGGCTGCGGGTGAGGGGTACATATGGGAGACGGGCTGCGGGTGAGGGGTACATATGAGAGACGGGGTGAGGGGTACATATGAGAGACGGGGTGAGGGGTACATATGGGAGACGGGCTGCGGGTGAGGGGTACATATGAGAGACGGGGTGAGGGTGAGGGGTACATATGAGAGACGGGCTGCGGGTGAGGGGTACATATGAGAGACGGGCTGCGGGTGAGGGGTACATATGAGAGACGGGCTGCGGGTGAGGGGTACATATGGGAGACGGGCTGCGGGTGAGGGGTACATATGGGAGACAGGCTGCGGGTGAGGGGTACATATGAGAGACGGGCTGCGGGTGAGAGGTACATATGAGGGCTGCGGGTGAGGGGTACATATGAGAGACGGGGTGAGGGTGAGTGGTACATATGAGAGACGGGTGAGGGGTACATATGAGAGACGGGCTGCGGGTGAGGGGAACATATGAGAGACGGGCTGCGGGTGAGGGGTACATATGAGAGACGGGCTGCGGGTGAGGGGTACATATGAGAGACGGGGTGAGGGTGAGGGGTACATATGAGAGACGGGTGAGGGGTACATATGAGAGACGGGCTGCGGGTGAGGGGAACATATGAGAGACGGGCTGCGGGTGAGGGGTACATATGAGAGACGGGCTGCGGGTGAGGGGTACATATGGGAGATGGGCTGCGGGTGAGGGGTACATATGAGAGACGGGGTGAGGGGTACATATGAGAGATGGGGTGAGGGGTACATATGAGAGATGGGGTGAGGGGTACATATGGGAGACGGGCTGCGGGTGAGGGGTACATATGAGAGACGGGTTACGGGTGAGGGGTACATATGAGAGACGGGCTGCGGGTGAGGGGTACATATGAGAGACGGGCTGCGGGTGAGGGGTACATATGGGAGACGGGCTGCGGGTGAGGGGTACATATGAGAGACGGGCTGCGGGTGAGGGGTACATATGGGAGACGGGCTGCGGGTGAGGGGTACATATGAGTGACGGGGTGAGGGGTACATATGAGAGACGGGGGTGAGGGGTACATATGGGAGACGGGCTGCGGGTGAGGGGTACATATGAGAGACGGGGTGAGGGTGAGGGGTACATATGAGAGACGGGCTGCGGGTGAGGGGTACATATGAGAGACGGGCTGCGGGTGAGGGGTACATATGGGAGACGGGCTGCGGGTGAGGGGTACATATGGGAGACAGGCTGCGGGTGAGGGGTACATATGAGAGACGGGCTGCGGGTGAGAGGTACATATGAGGGCTGCGGGTGAGGGGTACATATGAGAGACAGGGTGAGGGGTACATATGAGAGACGGGCTGCGGGTGAGGGGTACATATGAGAGACGGGCTGCGGGTGAGGGGAACATATGAGAGACGGGCTGCGGGTGAGGGGAACATATGAGAGACGGGCTGCGGGTGAGGGGTACATATGAGAGACGGGCTGCGGGTGAGGGGTACATATGAGAGACGGGGTGAGGGGTACATATGGGAGACTGGCTGCGGGTGAGGGGTACATATGGGAGACGGGCTGCGGGTGAGGGGTACATATGAGAGACGGGTGAGGGTGAGGGGTACATATGAGAGACGGGCTGCGGGTGAGGGGTACATATGAGAGACGGGCTGCGGGTGAGGGGTACATATGGGAGATGGGCTGCGGGTGAGGGGTACATATGAGAGACGGGGTGAGGGGTACATATGAGAGACGGGGGTGAGGGGTACATATGAGAGATGGGGTGAGGCGTACATATGGGAGACGGGCTGCGGGTGAGGGGTACATATGAGAGACGGGCTGCGGGTGAGGGGTACATATGAGAGACCGGTGCGGGTGAGAGGTACATATGAGAGACGGGGTGAGGGGTACATATGAGAGACGGGCTGCGGGTGAGGGGTACATATGAGAGACGGGCTGCGGGTGAGGGGTACATATGAGAGACGGGGTGCGGGTGAGGGGTACATATGAGATACGGGGTGAGGGTGAGGGGTACATATGAGAGACGGGGTGAGGGGTACATATGAGAGACGGGGTGAGCGGTACATATGAGAGACGGGCTGCGGGTGAGGGGTACATATGAGAGACGGGGTGAGGGGTACATATGAGAGACGGGGTGAGGGGTACATATGGGAGACGGGCTGCGGGTGAGGGGTACATATGAGAGACGGGCTGCGGGTGAGGGGTACATATGAGAGACGGGCTGCGGGTGAGGGGTACATATGAGAGACGGGCTGCGGGTGAGGGGTACATATGAGAGACGGGCTGCGGGTGAGGGGTACATATGGGAGACGGGCTGCGGGTGAGGGGTACATATGGGAGACGGGCTGCGGGTGAGGGGTACATATGAGAGACGGGCTGCGGGTGAGAGGTACATATGAGGGCTGCGGGTGAGGGGTACATATGAGAGACGGGGTGAGGGTGAGGGGTACATATGAGAGACGGGTGAGGGGTACATATGAGAGACGGGCTGCGGGTGAGGGGAACATATGAGAGACGGGCTGCGGGTGAGGGGTACATATGAGAGACGGGCTGCGGGTGAGGGGTACATATGAGAGACGGGGTGAGGGGTACATATGAGAGACGGGTGAGGATGAGGGGTACATATGAGAGACGGGCTGCGGGTGAGGGGAACATATGAGAGACGGGCTGCGGGTGAGGGGTACATATGAGAGACGGGCTGCGGGTGAGGGGTACATATGGGAGATGGGCTGCGGGTGAGGGGTACATATGAGAGACGGGGTGAGGGGTACATATGAGAGACGGGGTGAGGGGTACATATGAGAGATGGGGTGAGGGGTACATATGGGAGACGGGTTACGGGTGAGGGGTACATATGAGAGACGGGTTACGGGTGAGGGGTACATATGAGAGACGGGCTGCGGGTGAGGGGTACATATGAGAGACGGGCTGCGGGTGAGGGGTACATATGGGAGACGGGCTGCGGGTGAGGGGTACATATGAGAGACGGGCTGCGGGTGAGGGGTACATATGGGAGACGGGCTGCGGGTGAGGGGTACATATGAGAGACGGGCTGCGGGTGAGGGGTACATATGAGAGACGGGGTGAGGGGTACATATGAGAGACGGGCTGCGGGTGAGGGGTACATATGAGAGACGGGCTGCGGGTGAGGGGTACATATGAGAGACCGGTGCGGGGTACATATGAGAGACGGGGTGAGGGGTACATATGAGAGACGGGCTGCGGGTGAGGGGTACATATGAGAGACGGGCTGCGGGTGAGGGGTACATATGAGAGGCGGGTGAGGGGTACATATGAGACGGGGTGAGGGGTACATATGAGAGACGGGGTGAGGGGTACATATGAGAGACGGGCTGCGGGTGAGGGGTACATATGAGAGACGGGGTGAGGGGTACATATGAGAGACGGGGTGAGGGGTACATATGGGAGACGGGCTGCGGGTGAGGGGTACATATGAGAGACGGGGTGAGGGGTACATATGAGAGACGGGCTGCGGGTGAGGGGTACATATGAGAGACGGGCTGCGGGTGAGGGGTACATATGAGAGACGGGCTGCGGGTGAGGGGTACATATTGGAGACAGGCTGCGGGTGACGGGTACATATGGGAGACAGGCTGCGGGTGAGGGGTACATATGAGAGACGGGCTGCGGGTGAGAGGTACATATGAGGGCTGCGGGTGAGGGGTACATATGAGAGACGGGGTGAGGGGTACATATGAGAGACGGGTGAGGGGTACATATGAGAGACGGGCTGCGGGTGAGGGGAACATATGAGAGACGGGCTGCGGGTGAGGGGTACATATGAGAGACGGGCTGCGGGTGAGGGTTACATATGAGAGACGGGGTGAGGGTGAGGGGTACATATGAGAGACGGGCTGAGGGTGAGAGGTACATATGAGAGACGGGGTGAGGGGTACATATGAGAGACGGGCTGCGGGTGAGGGGTACATATGAGAGACGGGCTGCGGGTGAGGGGTACATATGAGAGACGGGGTGCGGGTGAGGGGTACATATGAGAGACGGGGTGAGGGTGAGGGGTACATATGAGAGACGGGGTGAGGGGTACATATGAGAGACGGGTGAGGGGTACATATGAGAGACGGGCTGCGGGTGAGGGGAACATATGAGAGACGGGCTGCGGGTGAGGGGTACATATGAGAGACGGGCTGCGGGTGAGGGTTACATATGAGAGACGGGGTGCGGGTGACGGGTACATATGAGAGACGAGGTGAGGGGTACATATGAGAGACGGGGTGAGGGGTACATATGAGAGACGGGCTGCGGGTGAGGGGTACATATGAGAGACGGGGTGAGGGGTACATATGAGAGACGGGGTGAGGGGTACATATGGGAGACGGGCTGCGGGTGAGGGGTACATATGAGAGACGGGGTGAGGGTGAGGGGTACATATGAGAGACGGGCTGCGGGTGAGGGGTACATATGAGAGACGGGCTGCGGGTGAGGGGTACATATGAGAGACGGGCTGCGGGTGAGGGGTACATATGGGAGACGGGCTGCGGGTGAGGGGTACATATGGGAGACAGGCTGCGGGTGAGGGGTACATATGAGAGACGGGCTGCGGGTGTGAGAGGTACATATGAGGGCTGCGGGTGAGGGGTACATATGAGAGACGGGGTGAGGGTGAGGGGTACATATGAGAGATGGGTGAGGGGTACATATGAGAGACGGGCTGCGGGTGAGGGGAACATATGAGAGACGGGCTGCGGGTGAGGGGTACATATGAGAGACGGGGTGAGGGTGAGGGGTACATATGAGAGACGGGTGAGGGTGAGGGGTACATATGAGAGACGGGTGAGGGTGAGGGGTACATATGAGAGACGGGCTGCGGGTGAGGGGAACATATGAGAGACGGGCTGCGGGTGAGGGGTACATATGAGAGACGGGCTGCGGGTGAGGGGTACATATGGGAGATGGGCTGCGGGTGAGGGGTACATATGAGAGACGGGGTGAGGGGTACATATGAGAGACGGGGTGAGGGGTACATATGAGAGATGGGGTGAGGGGTACATATGGGAGACGGGCTGCGGGTGAGGGGTACATATGAGAGACGGGTTACGGGTGAGGGGTACATATGAGAGACGGGCTGCGGGTGAGGGGTACATATGAGAGACGGGCTGCGGGTGAGGGGTACATATGGGAGACGGGCTGCGGGTGGCTGCGGGTGAGGGGTACATATGAGAGACGGGCTGCGGGTGAGGGGTACATATGGGAGACGGGCTGCGGGTGAGGGGTACATATGAGAGACGGGGTGAGGGGTACATATGAGAGACGGGGTGAGGGGTACATATGGGAGACGGGCTGCGGGTGAGGGGTACATATGAGAGACGGGGTGAGGGTGAGGGGTACATATGAGAGACGGGCTGCGGGTGAGGGGTACATATGAGAGACGGGCTGCGGGTGAGGGGTACATATGAGAGACGGGCTGCGGGTGAGGGGTACATATGGGAGACGGGCTGCGGGTGAGGGGTACATATGGGAGACAGGCTGCGGGTGAGGGGTACATATGAGAGACGGGCTGCGGGTGAGAGGTACATATGAGGGGTGAGGGGTACATATGAGAGACGGGGTGAGGGTGAGTGGTACATATGAGAGACGGGTGAGGGGTACATATGAGAGACGGGCTGCGGGTGAGGGGAACATATGAGAGACGGGCTGCGGGTGAGGGGTACATATGAGAGACGGGCTGCGGGTGAGGGGTACATATGAGAGACGGGGTGAGGGTGAGGGGTACATATGAGAGACGGGTGAGGGTGAGGGGTACATATGAGAGACGGGCTGCGGGTGAGGGGAACATATGAGAGACGGGCTGCGGGTGAGGGGTACATATGAGAGACGGGCTGCGGGTGAGGGGTACATATGAAAGATGGGCTGCGGGTGAGGGGTACATATGAGAGACGGGGTGAGGGGTACATATGAGAGACGGGGTGAGGGGTACATATGAGAGATGGGGTGAGGGGTACATATGGGAGACGGGCTGCGGGTGAGGGGTACATATGAGAGACGGGTTACGGGTGAGGGGTACATATGAGAGACGGGCTGCGGGTGAGGGGTACATATGAGAGACGGGCTGCGGGTGAGGGGTACATATGGGAGACGGGCTGCGGGTGAGGGGTACATATGAGAGACGGGCTGCGGGTGAGGGGTACATATGGGAGACGGGCTGCGGGTGAGGGGTACATATGAGTGACGGGGTGAGGGGTACATATGAGAGACGGGGGAGAGGGGTACATATGGGAGACGGGCTGCGGGTAAGGGGTACATATGAGAGACGGGGTGAGGGTGAGGGGTACATATGAGAGACGGGCTGCGGGTGAGGGGTACATATGAGAGACGGGCTGCGGGTGAGGGGTACATATGGGAGACGGGCTGCGGGTGAGGGGTACATATGGGAGACAGGCTGCGGGTGAGGGGTACATATGAGAGACGGGCTGCGGGTGAGAGGTACATATGAGGGCTGCGGGTGAGGGGTACATATGAGAGACAGGGTGAGGGGTACATATGAGAGACGGGCTGCGGGTGAGGGGTACATATGAGAGACGGGCTGCGGGTGAGGGGAACATATGAGAGACGGGCTGCGGGTGAGGGGAACATATGAGAGACGGGCTGCGGGTGAGGGGTACATATGAGAGACGGGCTGCGGGTGAGGGGTACATATGAGAGACGGGGTGAGGGGTACATATGGGAGACGGGCTGCGGGTGAGGGGTACATATGAGAGACGGGTGAGGGTGAGGGGTACATATGAGAGACGGGCTGCGGGTGAGGGGTACATATGAGAGACGGGCTGCGGGTGAGGGGTACATATGGGAGATGGGCTGCGGGTGAGGGGTACATATGAGAGACGGGGTGAGGGGTACATATGAGAGACGGGGTGAGGGGTACATATGAGAGATGGGGTGAGGGGTACATATGGGAGACGGGCTGCGGGTGAGGGGTACATATGAGAGACGGGCTGCGGGTGAGGGGTACATATGAGAGACCGGTGCGGGTGAGAGGTACATATGAGAGACGGGGTGAGGGGTACATATGAGAGACGGGCTGCGGGTGAGGGGTACATATGAGAGACGGGGTGCGGGTGAGGGGTACATATGAGAGACGGGGTGCGGGTGAGGGGTACATATGAGAGACAGGGTGAGGGGTACATATGAGAGACGGGGTGAGGGGTACATAGGAGAGACGGGGTGAGCGGTACATATGAGAGACGGGCTGCGGGTGAGGGGTACATATGAGAGACGGGGTGAGGGGTACATATGAGAGACGGGGTGAGGGGTACATATGGGAGACGGGCTGCGGGTGAGGGGTACATATGAGAGACGGGCTGCGGGTGAGGGGTACATATGAGAGACGGGCTGCGGGTGAGGGGTACATATGAGAGACGGGCTGCGGGTGAGGGGTACATATGAGAGACGGGCTGCGGGTGAGGGGTACATATGGGAGACGGGCTGCGGGTGAGGGGTACATATGGGAGACGGGCTGCGGGTGAGGGGTACATATGAGAGACGGGCTGCGGGTGAGAGGTACATATGAGGGCTGCGGGTGAGGGGTACATATGAGAGACGGGGTGAGGGGTACATATGAGAGACGGGTGAGGGGTACATATGAGAGACGGGCTGCGGGTGAGGGGAACATATGAGAGACGGGCTGCGGGTGAGGGGTACATATGAGAGACGGGCTGCGGGTGAGGGGTACATATGAGAGACGGGGTGAGGGGTACATATGAGAGATGGGTGAGGATGAGGGGTACATATGAGAGACGGGCTGCGGGTGAGGGGAACATATGAGAGACGGGCTGCGGGTGAGGGGTACATATGAGAGACGGGCTGCGGGTGAGGGGTACATATGGGAGATGGGCTGCGGGTGAGGGGTACATATGAGAGACGGGGTGAGGGGTACATATGAGAGACGGGGTGAGGGGTACATATGAGAGATGGGGTGAGGGGTACATATGGGAGACGGGTTACGGGTGAGGGGTACATATGAGAGACGGGTTACGGGTGAGGGGTACATATGAGAGACGGGCTGCGGGTGAGGGGTACATATGAGAGACGGGCTGCGGGTGAGGGGTACATATGGGAGACGGGCTGCGGGTGAGGGGTACATATGAGAGACGGGCTGCGGGTGAGGGGTACATATGGGAGACGGGCTGCGGGTGAGGGGTACATATAAGAGACGGGCTGCGGGTGAGGGGTACATATGAGAGACGGGGTGAGGGGTACATATGAGAGACGGGCTGCGGGTGAGGGGTACATATGAGAGACCGGTGCGGGGTACATATGAGAGACGGGGTGAGGGGTACATATGAGAGACGGGCTGCGGGTGAGGGGTACATATGAGAGACGGGCTGCGGGTGAGGGGTACATATGAGAGACGGGGTGCGGGTGAGGGGTACATATGAGACGGGGTGAGGGGTACATATGAGAGACGGGGTGAGGGGTACATATGAGAGACGGGCTGCGGGTGAGGGGTACATATGAGAGACGGGGTGAGGGGTACATATGGGAGACGGGCTGCGGGTGAGGGGTACATATGAGAGACGGGGTGAGGGGTACATGAGAGACGGGCTGCGGGTGAGGGGTACATATGAGAGACGGGCTGCGGGTGAGGGGTACATATGAGAGACGGGCTGCGGGTGAGGGGTACATATGGGAGACAGGCTGCGGGTGACGGGTACATATGGGAGACAGGCTGCGGGTGAGGGGTACATATGAGAGACGGGCTGCGGGTGAGAGGTACATATGAGGGCTGCGGGTGAGGGGTACATATGAGAGACGGGGTGAGGGGTACATATGAGAGACGGGTGAGGGGTACATATGAGAGACGGGCTGCGGGTGAGGGGAACATATGAGAGACGGGCTGCGGGTGAGGGGTACATATGAGAGACGGGCTGCGGGTGAGGGTTACATATGAGAGACGGGGTGAGGGTGAGGGGTACATATGAGAGACGGGCTGAGGGTGAGGGGTACATATGGGAGACGGGCTGCGGGTGAGGGGTACATATGGGAGACGGGCTGAGGGTGAGGGGTACATATGAGAGACGGGCTGCGGGTGAGGGGTACATATGAGAGACGGGGTGAGGGATACATATGAGAGACGGGGTGAGGGGTACATATGAGAGACGGGGTGAGGGGTACATATGAGAGACGGGCTGCGGGTGAGGGGTACATATGAGAGACGGGCTGCGGGTGAGGGGTACATATGAGAGACGGGCTGCGGGTGAGGGGTACATATGAGAGACTGGCTGCGGGTGAGGGGTACATATGAGAGACGGGCTGCGGGTGAGGGGTACATATGAGAGACGGGGTGAGGGGTACATATAAGAGACGGGCTGAGGGTGAGGGGTACATATGAGAGACGGGCTGCGGGTGAGGGGTACATATGAGAGACCGGTGCGGGTGAGGGGTACATATGAGAGACGGGGTGAGGGGTACATATGAGAGACGGGCTGCGGGTGAGGGGTACATATGAGAGACGGGCTGCGGGTGAGGGGTACATATGAGAGGCGGGTGAGGGGTACATATGAGAGACGAGGTGAGGGGTACATATGAGAGACGGGGTGAGGGGTACATATGAGAGACGGGGTGAGGGGTACATATGAGAGACGGGCTGCGGGTGAGGGGTACATATGAGAGACGGGGTGAGGGGTACATATGAGAGACGGGGTGAGGGGTACATATGGGAGACGGGCTGCGGGTGAGGGGTACATATGAGAGACGGGGTGAGGGTGAGGGGTACATATGAGAGACGGGCTGCGGGTGAGGGGTACATATGAGAGACGGGCTGCGGGTGAGGGGTACATATGAGAGACGGGCTGCGGGTGAGGGGTACATATGGGAGACGGGCTGCGGGTGAGGGGTACATATGGGAGACAGGCTGCGGGTGAGGGGTACATATGAGAGACGGGCTGCGGGTGTGAGAGGTACATATGAGGGCTGCGGGTGAGGGGTACATATGAGAGACGGGGTGAGGGGTACATATGAGAGACGGGTGAGGGTGAGGGGTACATATGAGAGACGGGCTGCGGGTGAGGGGAACATATGAGAGACGGGCTGCGGGTGAGGGGTACATATGAGAGACGGGGTGAGGGGTACATATGAGAGACGGGTGAGGGGTACATATGAGAGACGGGCTGCGGGTGAGGGGAACATATGAGAGACGGGCTGCGGGTGAGGGGTACATATGAGAGACGGGCTCCGGGTGAGGGGTACATATGGGAGATGGGCTGCGGGTGAGGGGTACATATGAGAGACGGGGTGAGGGGTACATATGAGAGACGGGGTGAGGGGTACATATGAGAGATGGGGTGAGGGGTACATATGGGAGACGGGCTGCGGGTGAGGGGTACATATGAGAGACGGGTTACGGGTGAGGGGTACATATGAGAGACGGGCTGCGGGTGAGGGGTACATATGAGAGACGGGCTGCGGGTGAGGGGTACATATGGGTGACGGGCTGCGGGTGAGGGGTACATATGAGAGACGGGCTGCGGGTGAGGGGTACATATGGGAGACCGGGTGAGGGGTACATATGAGAGACGGGGTGAGGGGTACATATGAGAGACGGGGTGAGGGGTACATATGGGAGACGGGCTGCGGGTGAGGGGTACATATGAGAGACGGGGTGAGGGTGAGGGGTACATATGAGAGACGGGCTGCGGGTGAGGGGTACATATGAGAGACGGGCTGCGGGTGAGGGGTACATATGAGAGACGGGCTGCGGGTGAGGGGTACATATGAGAGACGGGCTGCGGGTGAGGGGTACATATGGGAGACGGGCTGCGGGTGAGGGGTACATATGGGAGACAGGCTGCGGGTGAGGGGTACATATGAGAGACGGGCTGCGGGTGAGAGGTACATATGAGGGCTGCGGGTGAGGGGTACATATGAGAGACGGGGTGAGGGTGAGGGGTACATATGAGAGACGGGTGAGGGTGAGGGGTACATATGAGAGACGGGCTGCGGGTGAGGAGTACATATGAGAGACGGGCTGCGGGTGAGGGGTACATATGAGAGACGGGCTGCGGGTGAGGGGTACATATGAGAGACGGGGTGAGGGGTACATATGAGAGACGGGTGAGGGTGAGGGGTACATATGAGAGACGGGCTGCGGGTGAGGGGAACATATGAGAGACGGGCTGCGGGTGAGGGGTACATATAAGAGACGGGCTGCGGGTGAGGGGTACATATGGGAGATGGGCTGCGGGTAAGGGGTACATATGAGAGACGGGGTGAGGGGTACATATGAGACGGGGTGAGGGGTACATATGAGAGATGGGGTGAGGGGTACATATGGGAGACGGGCTGCGGGTGAGGGGTACATATGAGAGACGGGTTACGGGTGAGGGGTACATATGAGAGACGGGCTGCGGGTGAGGGGTACATATGAGAGACGGGCTGCGGGTGAGGGGTACATATGGGAGACGGGCTGCGGGTGAGGGGTACATATGAGAGACGGGCTGCGGGTGAGGGGTACATATGGGAGACGGGCTGCGGGTGAGGGGTACATATGAGAGACGGGGTGAGGGGTACATATGAGAGACGGGGGTGAGGGGTACATATGGGAGACGGGCTGCGGGTGAGGGGTACATATGAGAGACGGGGTGAGGGTGAGGGGTACATATGAGAGACGGGCTGCGGGTGAGGGGTACATATGAGAGACGGGCTGCGGGTGAGGGGTACATATGGGAGACGGGCTGCGGGTGAGGGGTACATATGGGAGACGGGCTGCGGGTGAGGGGTACATATGAGAGACGGGCTGCGGGTGTGAGAGGTACATATGAGGGCTGCGGGTGAGGGGTACATATGAGAGACGGGGTGAGGGTGAGGGGTACATATGAGAGACGGGTGAGGGTGAGGGGTACATATGAGAGACGGGCTGCGGGTGAGGGGAACATATGAGAGACGGGGTGAGGGTGAGGGGTACATATGAGAGACGGGGTGAGGGTGAGGGGTACATATGAGAGACGGGTGAGGGTGAGGGGTACATAAGAGAGACGGGCTGCGGGTGAGGGGAACATATGAGAGACGGGCTGCGGGTGAGGGGTACATATGAGAGACGGGCTGCGGGTGAGGGGTACATATGAGAGACGGGCTGCGGGTGAGGGGTACATATGAGAGGCGGGTGAGGGGTACATATGAGAGACGAGGTGAGGGGTACATATGAGAGACGGGGTGAGGGGTACATATGAGAGACGGGGTGAGGGGTACATATGAGAGACGGGCTGCGGGTGAGGGGTACATATGAGAGACGGGGTGAGGGGTACATATGAGAGACGGGGTGAGGGGTACATATGGGAGACGGGCTGCGGGTGAGGGGTACATATGAGAGACGGGGTGAGGGTGAGGGGTACATATGAGAGACGGGCTGCGGGTGAGGGGTACATATGAGAGACGGGCTGCGGGTGAGGGGTACATATGAGAGACGGGCTGCGGGTGAGGGGTACATATGGGAGACGGGCTGCGGGTGAGGGGTACATATGGGAGACAGGCTGCGGGTGAGGGGTACATATGAGAGACGGGCTGCGGGTGTGAGAGGTACATATGAGGGCTGCGGGTGAGGGGTACATATGAGAGACGGGGTGAGGGGTACATATGAGAGACGGGTGAGGGTGAGGGGTACATATGAGAGACGGGCTGCGGGTGAGGGGAACATATGAGAGACGGGCTGCGGGTGAGGGGTACATATGAGAGACGGGGTGAGGGGTACATATGAGAGACGGGTGAGGGGTACATATGAGAGACGGGCTGCGGGTGAGGGGAACATATGAGAGACGGGCTGCGGGTGAGGGGTACATATGAGAGACGGGCTCCGGGTGAGGGGTACATATGGGAGATGGGCTGCGGGTGAGGGGTACATATGAGAGACGGGGTGAGGGGTACATATGAGAGACGGGGTGAGGGGTACATATGAGAGATGGGGTGAGGGGTACATATGGGAGACGGGCTGCGGGTGAGGGGTACATATGAGAGACGGGTTACGGGTGAGGGGTACATATGAGAGACGGGCTGCGGGTGAGGGGTACATATGAGAGACGGGCTGCGGGTGAGGGGTACATATGGGTGACGGGCTGCGGGTGAGGGGTACATATGAGAGACGGGCTGCGGGTGAGGGGTACATATGGGAGACCGGGTGAGGGGTACATATGAGAGACGGGGTGAGGGGTACATATGAGAGACGGGGTGAGGGGTACATATGGGAGACGGGCTGCGGGTGAGGGGTACATATGAGAGACGGGGTGAGGGTGAGGGGTACATATGAGAGACGGGCTGCGGGTGAGGGGTACATATGAGAGACGGGGTGAGGGGTACATATGAGACGGGGTGAGGGGTACATATGAGAGATGGGGTGAGGGGTACATATGGGAGACGGGCTGCGGGTGAGGGGTACATATGAGAGACGGGTTACGGGTGAGGGGTACATATGAGAGACGGGCTGCGGGTGAGGGGTACATATGAGAGACGGGCTGCGGGTGAGGGGTACATATGGGAGACGGGCTGCGGGTGAGGGGTACATATGAGAGACGGGCTGCGGGTGAGGGGTACATATGGGAGACGGGCTGCGGGTGAGGGGTACATATGAGAGACGGGGTGAGGGGTACATATGAGAGACGGGGGTGAGGGGTACATATGGGAGACGGGCTGCGGGTGAGGGGTACATATGAGAGACGGGGTGAGGGTGAGGGGTACATATGAGAGACGGGCTGCGGGTGAGGGGTACATATGAGAGACGGGCTGCGGGTGAGGGGTACATATGGGAGACGGGCTGCGGGTGAGGGGTACATATGGGAGACAGGCTGCGGGTGAGGGGTACATATGAGAGACGGGCTGCGGGTGTGAGAGGTACATATGAGGGCTGCGGGTGAGGGGTACATATGAGAGACGGGGTGAGGGTGAGGGGTACATATGAGAGACGGGTGAGGGTGAGGGGTACATATGAGAGACGGGCTGCGGGTGAGGGGAACATATGAGAGACGGGGTGAGGGTGAGGGGTACATATGAGAGACGGGGTGAGGGTGAGGGGTACATATGAGAGACGGGTGAGGGTGAGGGGTACATAAGAGAGACGGGCTGCGGGTGAGGGGAACATATGAGAGACGGGCTGCGGGTGAGGGGTACATATGAGAGACGGGCTGCGGGTGAGGGGTACATATGAGAGACGGGCTGCGGGTGAGGGGTACATATGAGAGGCGGGTGAGGGGTACATATGAGAGACGAGGTGAGGGGTACATATGAGAGACGGGGTGAGGGGTACATATGAGAGACGGGGTGAGGGGTACATATGAGAGACGGGCTGCGGGTGAGGGGTACATATGAGAGACGGGGTGAGGGGTACATATGAGAGACGGGGTGAGGGGTACATATGGGAGACGGGCTGCGGGTGAGGGGTACATATGAGAGACGGGGTGAGGGTGAGGGGTACATATGAGAGACGGGCTGCGGGTGAGGGGTACATATGAGAGACGGGCTGCGGGTGAGGGGTACATATGAGAGACGGGCTGCGGGTGAGGGGTACATATGGGAGACGGGCTGCGGGTGAGGGGTACATATGGGAGACAGGCTGCGGGTGAGGGGTACATATGAGAGACGGGCTGCGGGTGTGAGAGGTACATATGAGGGCTGCGGGTGAGGGGTACATATGAGAGACGGGGTGAGGGGTACATATGAGAGACGGGTGAGGGTGAGGGGTACATATGAGAGACGGGCTGCGGGTGAGGGGAACATATGAGAGACGGGCTGCGGGTGAGGGGTACATATGAGAGACGGGGTGAGGGGTACATATGAGAGACGGGTGAGGGGTACATATGAGAGACGGGCTGCGGGTGAGGGGAACATATGAGAGACGGGCTGCGGGTGAGGGGTACATATGAGAGACGGGCTCCGGGTGAGGGGTACATATGGGAGATGGGCTGCGGGTGAGGGGTACATATGAGAGACGGGGTGAGGGGTACATATGAGAGACGGGGTGAGGGGTACATATGAGAGATGGGGTGAGGGGTACATATGGGAGACGGGCTGCGGGTGAGGGGTACATATGAGAGACGGGTTACGGGTGAGGGGTACATATGAGAGACGGGCTGCGGGTGAGGGGTACATATGAGAGACGGGCTGCGGGTGAGGGGTACATATGGGTGACGGGCTGCGGGTGAGGGGTACATATGAGAGACGGGCTGCGGGTGAGGGGTACATATGGGAGACCGGGTGAGGGGTACATATGAGAGACGGGGTGAGGGGTACATATGAGAGACGGGGTGAGGGGTACATATGGGAGACGGGCTGCGGGTGAGGGGTACATATGAGAGACGGGGTGAGGGTGAGGGGTACATATGAGAGACGGGCTGCGGGTGAGGGGTACATATGAGAGACGGGCTGCGGGTGAGGGGTACATATGAGAGACGGGCTGCGGGTGAGGGGTACATATGAGAGACGGGCTGCGGGTGAGGGGTACATATGGGAGACGGGCTGCGGGTGAGGGGTACATATGGGAGACAGGCTGCGGGTGAGGGGTACATATGAGAGACGGGCTGCGGGTGAGAGGTACATATGAGGGCTGCGGGTGAGGGGTACATATGAGAGACGGGGTGAGGGTGAGGGGTACATATGAGAGACGGGTGAGGGTGAGGGGTACATATGAGAGACGGGCTGCGGGTGAGGAGTACATATGAGAGACGGGCTGCGGGTGAGGGGTACATATGAGAGACGGGCTGCGGGTGAGGGGTACATATGAGAGACGGGGTGAGGGGTACATATGAGAGACGGGTGAGGGTGAGGGGTACATATGAGAGACGGGCTGCGGGTGAGGGGAACATATGAGAGACGGGCTGCGGGTGAGGGGTACATATAAGAGACGGGCTGCGGGTGAGGGGTACATATGGGAGATGGGCTGCGGGTAAGGGGTACATATGAGAGACGGGGTGAGGGGTACATATGAGACGGGGTGAGGGGTACATATGAGAGATGGGGTGAGGGGTACATATGGGAGACGGGCTGCGGGTGAGGGGTACATATGAGAGACGGGTTACGGGTGAGGGGTACATATGAGAGACGGGCTGCGGGTGAGGGGTACATATGAGAGACGGGCTGCGGATGAGGGGTACATATGGGAGACGGGCTGCGGGTGAGGGGTACATATGAGAGACGGGCTGCGGGTGAGGGGTACATATGGGAGACGGGCTGCGGGTGAGGGGTACATATGAGAGACGGGGTGAGGGGTACATATGAGAGACGGGGGTGAGGGGTACATATGGGAGACGGGCTGCGGGTGAGGGGTACATATGAGAGACGGGGTGAGGGTGAGGGGTACATATGAGAGACGGGCTGCGGGTGAGGGGTACATATGAGAGACGGGCTGCGGGTGAGGGGTACATATGGGAGACGGGCTGCGGGTGAGGGGTACATATGGGAGACAGGCTGCGGGTGAGGGGTACATATGAGAGACGGGCTGCGGGTGTGAGAGGTACATATGAGGGCTGCGGGTGAGGGGTACATATGAGAGACGGGGTGAGGGTGAGGGGTACATATGAGAGACGGGTGAGGGTGAGGGGTACATATGAGAGACGGGCTGCGGGTGAGGGGAACATATGAGAGACGGGGTGAGGGTGAGGGGTACATATGAGAGACGGGGTGAGGGTGAGGGGTACATATGAGAGACGGGTGAGGGTGAGGGGTACATAAGAGAGACGGGCTGCGGGTGAGGGGAACATATGAGAGACGGGCTGCGGGTGAGGGGTACATATGAGAGACGGGCTGCGGGTGAGGGGTACATATGGGAGATGGGCTGCGGGTGAGGGGTACATATGAGAGACGGGGTGAGGGGTACATATGAGAGACGGGGTGAGGGGTACATATGAGAGATGGGGTGAGGGGTACATATGGGAGACGGGTTACGGGTGAGGGGTACATATGAGAGACGGGCTGCGGGTGAGGGGTACATATGAGAGACGGGCTGCGGGTGAGGGGTACATATGAGAGACGGGCTGCGGGTGAGGGGTACATATGAGAGACGTGCTGCGTGTGAGGGGTACATATGGGAGACGGGCTGCGGGTGAGGGGTACATATGAGAGACGGGGTGAGGGGTACATATGAGAGACGGGCTGCGGGTGAGGGGTACATATGAGAGACGGGCTGCGGGTGAGGGGTACATATGAGAGACCGGTGCGGGGTACATATGAGAGACGGGGTGAGGGGTACATATGAGAGACGGGCTGCGGGTGAGGGGTACATATGAGAGACGGGCTGCGGGTGAGGGGTACATATGAGAGACGGGGTGCGGGTGAGGGGTACATATGAGACGGGGTGAGGGGTACATATGAGAGACGGGGTGAGGGGTACATATGAGAGACGGGCTGCGGGTGAGGGGTACATATGAGAGACGGGGTGAGGGGTACATATGAGAGACGGGGTGAGGGGTACATATGGGAGACGGGCTGCGGGTGAGGGGTACATATGAGAGACGGGGTGAGGGTGAGGGGTACATATGAGAGACGGGCTGCGGGTGAGGGGTACATATGAGAGACGGGCTGCGGGTGAGGGGTACATATGAGAGACGGGCTGCGGGTGAGGGGTACATATGGGAGACAGGCTGCGGGTGACGGGTACATATGGGAGACAGGCTGCGGGTGAGGGGTACATATGAGAGACGGGCTGCGGGTGAGAGGTACATATGAGGGCTGCGGGTGAGGGGTACATATGAGAGACGGGGTGAGGGGTACATATGAGAGACGGGTGAGGGGTACATATGAGAGACGGGCTGCGGGTGAGGGGAACATATGGGAGACGGGCTGCGGGTGAGGGGTACATATGGGAGACAGGCTGCGGGTGAGGGGTACATATGAGAGACGGGCTGCGGGTGTGAGAGGTACATATGAGGGCTGCGGGTGAGGGGTACATATGAGAGACGGGGTGAGGGTGAGGGGTACATATGAGAGACGGGTGAGGGTGAGGGGTACATATGAGAGACGGGCTGCGGGTGAGGGGAACATATGAGAGACGGGCTGCGGGTGAGGGGTACATATGAGAGACGGGGTGAGGGGTACATATGAGAGACGGGTGAGGGTGAGCGGTACAAATGAGAGACGGGCTGCGGGTGAGGGGAACATATGAGAGACGGGCTGCGGGTGAGGGGTACATATGAGAGACGGGCTGCGGGTGAGGGGTACATATGGGAGATGGGCTGCGGGTGAGGGGTACATATGAGAGACGGGGTGAGGGGTACATATGAGAGACGGGGTGAGGGGTACATATGAGAGATGGGGTGAGGGGTACATATGGGAGACGGGCTGCGGGTGAGGGGTACATATGAGAGACGGGTTACGGGTGAGGGGTACATATGAGAGACGGGCTGCGGGTGAGGGGTACATATGAGAGACGGGCTGCGGGTGAGGGGTACATATGGGTGACGGGCTGCGGGTGAGGGGTACATATGAGAGACGGGCTGCGGGTGAGGGGTACATATGAGAGACGGGCTGCGGGTGAGGGGTACATATGAGAGACGGGCTGCGGGTGAGGGGTACATATGAGAGACGGGCTGCGGGTGAGGGGTACATATGAGAGACGGGCTGCGGGTGAGGGGTACATATGAGAGACGGGCTGCGGGTGAGGGGTACATATGGGAGACGGGCTGCGGGTGAGGGGTACATATGAGAGACGGGCTGCGGGTGAGGGGTACATATGAGAGACGGGCTGCGGGTGAGAGGTACATATGAGGGCTGCGGGTGAGGGGTACATATGAGAGACGGGGTGAGGGTGAGGGGTACATATGAGAGACGGGTGAGGGGTACATATGAGAGACGGGTTGCGGGTGAGGAGTACATATGAGAGACGGGCTGCGGGTGAGGGGTACATATGAGAGACGGGCTGCGGGTGAGGGGTACATATGAGAGACGGGGTGAGGGTGAGGGGTACATATGAGAGACGGGCTGCGGGTGAGGGGTACATATGAGAGACGGGCTGCGGGTGAGGGGAACATATGAGAGACGGGCTGCGGGTGAGGGGTACATATAAGAGACGGGCTGCGGGTGAGGGGTACATATGGGAGATGGGCTGCGGGTGAGGGGTACATATGAGAGACGGGGTGAGGGGTACATATGAGAGATGGGGTGAGGGGTACATATGGGAGACGGGCTGCGGGTGAGGGGTACATATGAGAGACGGGTTACGGGTGAGGGGTACATATGAGAGACGGGCTGCGGGTGAGGGGTACATATGAGAGACGGGCTGCGGGTGAGGGGTACATATGGGAGACGGGCTGCGGGTGAGGGGTACATATGAGAGACGGGCTGCGGGTGAGGGGTACATATGGGAGACGGGCTGCGGGTGAGGGGTACATATGAGAGACGGGGTGAGGGGTACATATGAGAGACGGGGGTGAGGGGTACATATGGGAGACGGGCTGCGGGTGAGGGGTACATATGAGAGACGGGGTGAGGGTGAGGGGTACATATGAGAGACGGGCTGCGGGTGAGGGGTACATATGAGAGACGGGCTGCGGGTGAGGGGTACATATGGGAGACGGGCTGCGGGTGAGGGGTACATATGGGAGACAGGCTGCGGGTGAGGGGTACATATGAGAGACGGGCTGCGGGTGTGAGAGGTACATATGAGGGCTGCGGGTGAGGGGTACATATGAGAGACGGGGTGAGGGTGAGGGGTACATATGAGAGACGGGTGAGGGTGAGGGGTACATATGAGAGACGGGCTGCGGGTGAGGGGAACATATGAGAGACGGGGTGAGGGGTACATATGAGAGACGGGGTGAGGGTGAGGGGTACATATGAGAGACGGGTGAGGGTGAGGGGTACATAAGAGAGACGGGCTGCGGGTGAGGGGAACATATGAGAGACGGGCTGCGGGTGAGGGGTACATATGAGAGACGGGCTGCGGGTGAGGGGTACATATGGGAGATGGGCTGCGGGTGAGGGGTACATATGAGAGACGGGGTGAGGGGTACATATGAGAGACGGGGTGAGGGGTACATATGAGAGATGGGGTGAGGGGTACATATGGGAGACGGGCTGCGGGTGAGGGGTACATATGAGAGACGGGTTACGGGTGAGGGGTACATATGAGAGACGGGCTGCGGGTGAGGGGTACATATGAGAGACGGGCTGCGGGTGAGGGGTACATATGGGTGACGGGCTGCGGGTGAGGGGTACATATGAGAGACGGGCTGCGGGTGAGGGGTACATATGGGAGACGGGCTGCGGGTAAGGGGTACATATGAGAGACGGGGTGAGGGGTACATATGAGAGACGGGGTGAGGGGTACATATGGGAGACGGGCTGCGGGTGAGGGGTACATATGAGAGACGGGGTGAGGGTGAGGGGTACATATGAGAGACGGGCTGCGGGTGAGGGGTACATATGAGAGACGGGCTGCGGGTGAGGGGTACATATGGGAGACGGGCTGCGGGTGAGGGGTACATATGGGAGACAGGCTGCGGGTGAGGGGTACATATGAGAGACGGGCTGCGGGTGAGAGGTACATATGAGGGCTGCGGGTGAGGGGTACATATGAGAGACGGGGTGAGGGTGAGGGGTACATATGAGAGACGGGTGAGGGTGAGGGGTACATATGAGAGACGGGGTGAGGGGTACATATGAGAGACGGGGTGAGGGTGAGGGGTACATATGAGAGACGGGTGAGGGTGAGGGGTACATAAGAGAGACGGGCTGCGGGTGAGGGGAACATATGAGAGACGGGCTGCGGGTGAGGGGTACATATGAGAGACGGGCTGCGGGTGAGGGGTACATATGGGAGATGGGCTGCGGGTGAGGGGTACATATGAGAGACGGGGTGAGGGGTACATATGAGAGACGGGGTGAGGGGTACATATGAGAGATGGGGAGAGGGGTACATATGGGAGACGGGCTGCGGGTGAGGGGTACACATGAGAGACGGGTTACGGGTGAGGGGTACATATGAGAGACGGGCTGCGGGTGAGGGGTACATATGAGAGACGGGCTGCGGGTGAGGGGTACATATGGGTGACGGGCTGCGGGTGAGGGGTACATATGAGAGACGGGCTGCGGGTGAGGGGTACATATGGGAGACGGGCTGCGGGTAAGGGGTACATATGAGAGACGGGGTGAGGGGTACATATGAGAGACGGGGTGAGGGGTACATATGGGAGACGGGCTGCGGGTGAGGGGTACATATGAGAGACGGGGTGAGGGGTACATATGAGAGACGGGCTGCGGGTGAGGGGTACATATGAGAGACGGGCTGCGGGTGAGGGGTACATATGGGAGACGGGCTGCGGGTGAGGGGTACATATGGGAGACAGGCTGCGGGTGAGGGGTACATATGAGAGACGGGCTGCGGGTGAGAGGTACATATGAGGGCTGCGGGTGAGGGGTACATATGAGAGACGGGGTGAGGGGTACATATGAGAGACGGGTGAGGGTGAGGGGTACATATGAGAGACGGGCTGCGGGTGAGGAGTACATATGAGAGACGGGCTGCGGGTGAGGAGTACATATGAGAGACGGGCTGCGGGTGAGGGGTACATATGAGAGACGGGGTGAGGGTGAGGGGTACATATGAGAGACGGGTGAGGGTGAGGGGTACATATGAGAGACGGGCTGCGGGTGAGGGGAACATATGAGAGACGGGCTGCGGGTGAGGGGTACATATGAGAGACGGGCTGCGGGTGAGGGGTACATATGGGAGATGGGCTGCGGGTGAGGGGTACATATGAGAGACGGGGTGAGGGGTACATATGAGACGGGGTGAGGGGTACATATGAGAGATGGGGTGAGGGGTACATATGGGAGACGGGCTGCGGGTGAGGGGTACATATGAGAGACGGGTTACGGGTGAGGGGTACATATGAGAGACGGGCTGCGGGTGAGGGGTACATATGAGAGACGGGCTGCGGGTGAGGGGTACATATGGGAGACGGGCTGCGGGTGAGGGGTACATACGAGAGACGGGCTGCGGGTGAGGGGTACATATGGGAGACGGGCTGCGGGTGAGGGGTACATATGAGAGACGGGGTGAGGGGTACATATGAGAGACGGGGGTGAGGGGTACATATGGGAGACGGGCTGCGGGTGAGGGGTACATATGAGAGACGGGGTGAGGGTGAGGGGTACATATGAGAGACGGGCTGCGGGTGAGGGGTACATATGAGAGACGGGCTGCGGGTGAGGGGTACATATGGGAGACGGGCTGCGGGTGAGGGGTACATATGGGAGACAGGCTGCGGGTGAGGGGTACATATGAGGGCTGCGGGTGAGGGGTACATATGAGAGACGGGGTGAGGGTGAGGGGTACTTATGAGAGACGGGTGAGGGTGAGGGGTACATATGAGAGACGGCTGCGGGTGAGGGGAACATATGAGAGACGGGGTGAGGGGTACATATGAGAGACGGGGTGAGGGTGAGGGGTACATATGAGAGACGGGTGAGGGGTACATAAGAGAGACGGGCTGCGGGTGAGGGGAACATATGAGAGACGGGCTGCGGGTGAGGGGTACATATGAGAGACGGGCTGCGGGTGAGGGGTACATATGGGAGATGGGCTGCGGGTGAGGGGTACATATGAGAGACGGGGTGAGGGGTACATATGAGAGACGGGGTGAGGGGTACATATGAGAGATGGGGTGAGGGGTACATATGGGAGACGGGCTGCGGGTGAGGGGTACATATGAGAGACGGGTTACGGGTGAGGGGTACATATGAGAGACGGGCTGCGGGTGAGGGGTACATATGAGAGACGGGCTGCGGGTGAGGGGTACATATGGGTGACGGGCTGCGGGTGAGGGGTACATATGAGAGACGGGCTGCGGGTGAGGGGTACATATGGGAGACGGGCTGCGGGTGAGGGGTACATATGAGAGACGGGGTGAGGGGTACATATGAGAGACGGGGTGAGGGGTACATATGGGAGACGGGCTGCGGGTGAGGGGTACATATGAGAGACGGGGTGAGGGTGAGGGGTACATATGAGAGACGGGCTGCGGGTGAGGGGTACATATGAGAGACGGGCTGCGGGTGAGGGGTACATATGAGAGACGGGCTGCGGGTGAGGGGTACATATGGGAGACGGGCTGCGGGTGAGGGGTACATATGGGAGACAGGCTGCGGGTGAGGGGTACATATGAGAGACGGGCTGCGGGTGAGAGGTACATATGAGGGCTGCGGGTGAGGGGTACATATGAGAGACGGGGTGAGGGTGAGGGGTACATATGAGAGACGGGTGAGGGTGAGGGGTACATATGAGAGACGGGCTGCGGGTGAGGAGTACATATGAGAGACGGGCTGCGGGTGAGGGGTACATATGAGAGACGGGCTGCGGGTGAGGGGTACATATGAGAGACGGGGTGAGGGTGAGGGGTACATATGAGAGACGGGTGAGGGGTACATATGAGAGACGGGCTGCGGGTGAGGGGAACATATGAGAGACGGGCTGCGGGTGAGGGGTACATATGAGAGACGGGCTGCGGGTGAGGGGTACATATGGGAGATGGGCTGCGGGTGAGGGGTACATATGAGAGACGGGGTGAGGGGTACATATGAGACGGGGTGAGGGGTACATATGAGAGATGGGGTGAGGGGTACATATGGGAGACGGGCTGCGGGTGAGGGGTACATATGAGAGACGGGTTACGGGTGAGGGGTACATATGAGAGACGGGCTGCGGGTGAGGGGTACATATGAGAGACGGGCTGCGGGTGAGGGGTACATATGGGAGACGGGCTGCGGGTGAGGGGTACATATGAGAGACGGGCTGCGGGTGAGGGGTACATATGGGAGACGGGCTGCGGGTGAGGGGTACATATGAGAGACGGGGTGAGGGGTACATATGAGAGACGGGGGTGAGGGGTACATATGGGAGACGGGCTGCGGGTGAGGGGTACATATGAGAGACAGGGTGAGGGTGAGGGGTACATATGAGAGACGGGCTGCGGGTGAGGGGTACATATGAGAGACGGGCTGCGGGTGAGGGGTACATATGGGAGACGGGCTGCGGGTGAGGGGTACATATGGGAGACAGGCTGCGGGTGAGGGGTACATATGAGAGACGGGCTGCGGGTGTGAGAGGTACATATGAGGGCTGCGGGTGAGGGGTACATATGAGAGACGGGGTGAGGGTGAGGGGTACATATGAGAGACGGGTGAGGGGTACATATGAGAGACGGGCTGCGGGTGAGGGGAACATATGAGAGACGGGGTGAGGGTGAGGGGTACATATGAGAGACGGGGTGAGGGGTACATATGAGAGACGGGTGAGGGTGAGGGGTACATAAGAGAGACGGGCTGCGGGTGAGGGGAACATATGAGAGACGGGCTGCGGGTGAGGGGTACATATGAGAGACGGGCTGCGGGTGAGGGGTACATATGGGAGATGGGCTGCGGGTGAGGGGTACATATGAGAGACGGGGTGAGGGGTACATATGAGAGACGGGGTGAGGGGTACATGAGAGATGGGGTGAGGGGTACATATGGGAGACGGGCTGCGGGTGAGGGGTACATATGAGAGACGGGTTACGGGTGAGGGGTACATATGAGAGACGGGCTGCGGGTGAGGGGTACATATGAGAGACGGGCTGCGGGTGAGGGGTACATATGGGTGACGGGCTGCGGGTGAGGGGTACATATGAGAGACGGGCTGCGGGTGAGGGGTACATATGGGAGACGGGCTGCGGGTGAGGGGTACATATGAGAGACGGGGTGAGGGGTACATATGAGAGACGGGGTGAGGGGTACATATGGGAGACGGGCTGCGGGTGAGGGGTACATATGAGAGACGGGGTGAGGGTGAGGGGTACATATGAGAGACGGGCTGCGGGTGAGGGGTACATATGAGAGACGGGCTGCGGGTGAGGGGTACATATGGGAGACGGGCTGCGGGTGAGGGGTACATATGGGAGACAGGCTGCGGGTGAGGGGTACATATGATAGACGGGCTGCGGGTGAGAGGTACATATGATAGACGGGCTGCGGGTGAGAGGTACATATGAGGGCTGTGGGTGAGGGGTACATATGAGAGACGGGGTGAGGGGTACATATGAGAGACGGGTGAGGGGTACATATGAGAGACGGGCTGCGGGTGAGGAGTACATATGAGAGACGGGCTGTGGGTGAGGGGTACATATGAGAGACGGGCTGCGGGTGAGGGGTACATATGAGAGACGGGGTGAGGGTGAGGGGTACATATGACAGACGGGTGAGGGGTACATATGAGAGACGGGCTGCGGGTGAGGGGAACATATGAGAGACGGGCTGCGGGTGAGGGGTACATATGAGAGACGGGCTGCGGGTGAGGGGTACATATGGGAGATGGGCTGCGGGTGAGGGGTACATATGAGAGACGGGGTGAGGGGTACATATGAGAGACGGGGTGAGGGGTACATATGAGAGATGGGGTGAGGGGTACATATGGGAGACGGGCTGCGGGTGAGGGGTACATATGAGAGACGGGTTACGGGTGAGGGGTACATATGAGAGACGGGCTGCGGGTGAGGGGTACATATGAGAGACGGGCTGCGGGTGAGGGGTACATATGGGAGACGGGGTGAGGGGTACATATGAGAGACGGGGTGAGGGGTACATATGAGAGACGGGCTGCGGGTGAGGGGTACATATGAGAGACGGGGTGAGGGGTACATATGAGAGACGGGGTGAGGGGTACATATGGGAGACGGGCTGCGGGTGAGGGGTACATATGAGAGACGGGGTGAGGGTGAGGGGTACATATGAGAGACGGGCTGCGGGTGAGGGGTACATATGAGAGACGGGCTGCGGGTGAGGGGTACATATGAGAGACGGGCTGCGGGTGAGTGGTACATATGGGAGACGGGCTGCGGGTGAGGGGTACATATGGGAGACAGGCTGCGGGTGAGGGGTACATATGAGAGACGGGCTGCGGGTGTGAGAGGTACATATGAGGGCTGCGGGTGAGGGGTACATATGAGAGACGGGGTGAGGGTGAGGGGTACATATGAGAGACGGGTGAGGGGTACATATGAGAGACGGGCTGCGGGTGAGGGGAACATATGAGAGACGGGCTGCGGGTGAGGGGTACATATGAGAGACGGGGTGAGGGTGAGGGGTACATATGAGAGACGGGTGAGGGGTACATATGAGAGACGGGCTGCGGGTGAGGGGAACATATGAGAGACGGGCTGCGGGTGAGGGGTACATATGAGAGACGGGCTGCGGGTGAGGGGTACATATGGGAGATGGGCTGCGGGTGAGGGGTACATATGAGAGACGGGGTGAGGGGTACATATGAGAGACGGGGTGAGGGGTACATATGGGAGACGGGCTGCGGGTGAGGGGTACATATGAGAGACGGGTTACGGGTGAGGGGTACATATGAGAGACGGGCTGCGGGTGAGGGGTACATATGAGAGACGGGCTGCGGGTGAGGGGTACATATGGGTGACGGGCTGCGGGTGAGGGGTACATATGAGAGACGGGCTGCGGGTGAGGGGTACATATGGGAGACGGGCTGCGGGTGAGGGGTACATATGAGAGACGGGGTGAGGGGTACATATGAGAGACGGGGTGAGGGGTACATATGGGAGACGGGCTGCGGGTGAGGGGTACATATGAGAGACGGGGTGAGGGTGAGGGGTACATATGAGAGACGGGCTGCGGGTGAGGGGTACATATGAGAGACGGGCTGCGGGTGAGGGGTACATATGAGAGACGGGCTGCGGGTGAGGGGTACATATGGGAGACGGGCTGCGGGTGAGGGGTACATATGGGAGACAGGCTGCGGGTGAGGGGTACATATGAGAGACGGGCTGCGGGTGAGAGGTACATATGAGGGCTGCGGGTGAGGGGTACATATGAGAGACGGGGTGAGGGTGAGGGGTACATATGAGAGACGGGTGAGGGGTACATATGAGAGACGGGCTGCGGGTGAGGAGTACATATGAGAGACGGGCTGCGGGTGAGGGGTACATATGAGAGACGGGCTGCGGGTGAGGGGTACATATGAGAGACGGGGTGAGGGGTACATATGAGAGACGGGTGAGGGGTACATATGAGAGACGGGCTGCGGGTGAGGGGAACATATGAGAGACGGGCTGCGGGTGAGGGGTACATATGAGAGACGGGCTGCGGGTGAGGGGTACATATGGGAGATGGGCTGCGGGTGAGGGGTACATATGAGAGACGGGGTGAGGGGTACATATGAGAGACGGGGTGAGGGGTACATATGAGAGATGGGGTGAGGGGTACATATGGGAGACGGGCTGCGGGTGAGGGGTACATATGAGAGACGGGTTACGGGTGAGGGGTACATATGAGAGACGGGCTGCGGGTGAGGAGTACATATGAGAGACGGGGTGAGGGTGAGGGGTACATATGAGAGACGGGTGAGGGTGAGGGGTACATATGAGAGACGGGCTGCGGGTGAGGGGAACATATGAGAGACGGGCTGCGGGTGAGGGGTACATATGAGAGACGGGCTGCGGGTGAGGGGTACATATGGGAGATGGGCTGCGGGTGAGGGGTACATATGAGAGACGGGGTGAGGGGTACATATGAGAGACGGGGTGAGGGGTACATATGAGAGATGGGGTGAGGGGTACATATGGGAGACGGGCTGCGGGTGAGGGGTACATATGAGAGACGGGTTACGGGTGAGGGGTACATATGAGAGACGGGCTGCGGGTGAGGGGTACATATGGGAGACGGGCTGCGGGTGAGGGGTACATATGAGAGACGGGCTGCGGGTGAAGAGTACATATGAGAGACGGGCTGCGGGTGAGGGGTACATATGGGAGACGGGCTGCGGGTGAGGGGTACATATGGGAGACGGGCTGCGGGTGAGGGGTACATATGAGAGACGGGCTGCGGGTGATGAGGGGGCGAGTCACGCGGCGCACACAGGGTGTATATAGCACCACATATAGCTGTTTGGGAGATATTGCAATACAACCTGTAACAACATATTTCTAGACAAATTACAAGTACAGACAGTAACACTGACGCACTGCAGGCGGCAGGAGGGGAGTGTGAGGGAATGCGCCAATTCTCCGCAGCAGTTATACAGCATCACGTGGTGACGTCACTAGCAGCCCCGGGGGAGCGATGTCCAGCGTTCTGACTTCTGAGCTACTGAATAGAGAACGACCCACCACGTGATGCCTACTTATCGTTACCGCCTGGTATCCGCCCACCTCCCCTCTGTCCCCGCCCAGGCTCCGCCCCCTTCAAACGTCCCTCACTCCTCCCCATCCCATTTAAGCCAGAACTAAACTCCTCCCCCTTCATAAATTCCCGCCCTCACTCCTCCCCATGCCAGTCTTCCGCCCACTGAGTGACTTTCCCGGCCGGAGCACGGACTCAACACCTGCGGCGACGGGACACGGGAGAGACGGGGACCGGCAGTGAGGTGAGCGCTGTGCCCGGGGTATGAGAGACGCCTGCAGCCGCCATACAAGGTGTGTGGGTGACCTGCTTTCCGCTCAGGTATGGGTGGGGCAGATCCCTGATGTATAATACATAGTGCTCGTTATATGTATATGGCTAGAGTCATACACAGGCATATATATCATGTATATTATATATAGTATGTACAGAGAGGTAGAGCTGTATCCTATCTTGTATAACCATGGGCAGCGTCCACATTAGACATACACACTGTATATATAGAGATAGATGCTATTGGTATATATATCCCAGCGTATCATGTGTATAACCTAGGGCAGCGGCGTATCAAGAGAGGAGGGAACCCGTGTGCAGTCACAGTTTGTGGCCCCTCCTCTCCCGTAACTGGCAGCGCTGTTGGCGATCTGAGCCCTAGAGATACTCTGGCAAAGTGCCAGACTGTATTGCGCAGGCAGAGGCGTAACTAGGGTTATTGGAGCCCAGGGCAAGATCAATACTGGCGCCCCCCCCCAAAAAAAAAAACACAAAAGTAAAGTATGTGCACATGCCACCGGTGTCACTGTATACAAAGATGTCAGGGTGTGTATGTATAGATATAGGTGCAGTGGTTGAACGTCATTTTTGAAGAGGGAACGAAAAAGTGTAGACAGGAATTATGCGCGCGTCAAATGGGCGTGTCCTTCAGTGCAGTAGGACCCCTTATACTATCTAGTACTGGTGCCCCTTTCACATTATAGCACACGGTATGAGCAAAAATCCACATTATAGCACACTGTATGAGCCGAAATTCACATTACCCCACACGGTGTAATGTGTGGGGAGGGACGCAGGGGGGTGTAATGTGTGGGGAGGGAGGCATGGGGGTGTAATGTGTGGGGAGGGAGGCATGGGGGTGTAATGTGTGGGGAGGGAGGCATGGGGGTGTAATGTGTGGGGAGGGAGGCATGGGGGTGTAATGTGTGGGGAGGGAGGCATGGGGGTGTAATGTGTGGGGAGGGAGGCATGGGGGTGTAATGTGTGGGGAGGGAGGCAGGGGGGTGTAATGTGTGGGGAGGGAGGCAGGGGGGTGTAATGTGTGGGGAGGGACGCAGGGGGGTGTAATGTGTGAGGAGGGAGGCGTGTAATGTGTGGGGAGGGAGGCAAGGGGGGTGTAATGTGTGAGGAGGGAGGCGTGTAATGTGTGGGGAGGGAGGCAAGGGGGGTGTAATGTGTGGGGAGGGAGGCAAGGGGGGTGTAATGTGTGGGGAGGGAGGCAAGGGGGGTGTAATGTGTGAGGAGGGAGGCAAGGGGGGTGTAATGTGTGGGGAGGGACGCAGGGGGGGTGTAATGTGTGGGGAGGGACGCAGGGGGGGTGTAATGTGTGGGGAGGGACGCAGGGGGGGTGTAATGTGTGGGGAGGGACGCAAGGGGGTGTAATGTGTGGGGAGGGACGCAGGGGGGTGTAATGTGTGGGGAGGGAGACGGGTTGTAATGTGTGGGGAGGGACGAAGGGGGGTGTAATGTGTGGGGAGGGACGCATGGGGGTGTAATGTGTGGGGAGGGACGCATGGGGGTGTAATGTGTGGGGAGGGACGCATGGGGGTGTAATGTGTGGGGAGGGAGGCAAGGGGCTGTGATGTGTGGGGAGGGACGCAGGGGGGTGTAATGTGTGGGGAGGGAGGCAGGGGGGGTGTAATGTGTGGGGAGGGAGGCAGGGGGGGTGTAATGTGTGGGGAGAGAGGCGGGGGGGTGTAATGTGTGGGGAGGGACGCATGGGGGGTGTAATGTGTGGGGAGAGAGGCGGGGGGGTGTAATGTGTGGGGAGGGACGCATGGGGGTGTAATGTGTGGGGAGGGACGCATGGGGGTGTAATGTGTGGGGAGGGACGCATGGGGGTGTAATGTGTGGGGAGGGAGGCAAGGGGCTGTGATGTGTGGGGAGGGAGGCAGGGGGGTGTAATGTGTGGGGAGGGAGGCAGGGGGGGTGTAATGTGTGGGGAGGGAGGCAGGGGGGGTGTAATGTGTGGGGAGAGAGGCGGGGGGGTGTAATGTGTGGGGAGGGACGCATGGGGGGTGTAATGTGTGGGGAGAGAGGCGGGGGGGTGTAATGTGTGGGGAGGGACGCATGGGGGGTGTAATGTGTGGGGAGGGACGCATGGGGGGTGTAATGTGTGGGGAGGGACGCAGGGGGGGTGTAATGTGTGGGGAGGGACGCAGGGGGGGTGTAATGTGTGGGGAGGGAAGCAGGTGGGGGGTGTAATGTGTGGGGAGGGACGCATGGGGGGTGTAATGTGTGGGGAGGGACGCAGGGGGGGGTGTAATGTGTGGGGAGGGAAGCAGGTGGGGGGTGTAATGTGTGGGGAGGGACGCAGGGGGGGTGTAATGTGTGGGGAGGGACGCAGGGGGGGTGTAATGTGTGGGGAGGACCGAGCTGTTGGGGCAGGGGATACAACAAGCTGGAATAGTCTAATAGACACAAAGCTCTGTTACCATGTGAATGAAGCTCTTTTCCTTTAAGGAGTGCCACTGTGCACATATAGCAAAACACACACAGCAAAACAAATACACACATACACAGCAAAACACACACACTGATATTTACATGTTTGTATGTTTTTTTCACACAACATATTTTGCATGTCTTGCTTTTCCGGCTCAGGCGCGGTAAGTCTCTTCATGGCTGCCGCTGACATTACAGAGCTCCCCCGTGACTCTTCCTCCTCCTTTCTCCCAGCAGGCAGTGCGTGGGCCAGCCAGGCAGCAGAGAAGGTCACCAGGGAAAATGACATCCAGCGGGCAGCGGCACAGAACGAGTTTAAGGGAGATGAAAATGGATTTCATCACCCTTCTCCCTCGCTGGCGCCGGCCCGCATCCAAGCTTCCTTCCGCCACTGACTGACTTGAGTCTCGCCTCCTCCCCGTACCTAGTGGTAGCTGACGGCGGGCTGAGGCGGCAGGCAGCAGAGCGGAACTCCGGCGGCGGTGGGCGCATGGGGCGAGCGGGCCGTGCAGGTGCCCGTGGCGCCCCCCTCTGCTGGGGTTGCCACGGCACCCAGGGCACACGCCCTGCTCGCCCCGTGCTAGTTACGCCTCTGTGCGCAGGTCTCTGAAAAAATTGTGGCGGCCATTGTATTGCATGCTCTGTACACTCACAGTGCTAACAGCGCTGCCGGCTACGGGATTCGGATAGGAGGGGGCGACACACGGACACCAGAATGGTAAGTATAGAAGATGTGTGTAGTGTGGGCACCCTCTGGATCCAGGGGCCTGTGTGCCCCGCACACACTGCACCCATTATAGATACGCCAGTGGCAGCGTCCCTGCTGTATAGTAACACTGCACATTATACAGATACAGTATATAGAGAGAGATATGCTACTGGTATATAGGGGATCGGCATCCCGGTGGTCAGAATGCAGATGCCGCGATTCCGACCACTGAAAATGCAGTAATCCGGCTAACGGGGGCTATATCCACTCGTGGGTGTCCACGACACCCATAGAGCGCCAATAGAACCTGTGGTGAGCGCAGAGGGCTTCGTGGCACTCACTCCCCTGCCGGCATACTGGCAGCTGGGATGCGGGTTGCCAGCATACCATATACAACCTGTATATAGTCCCTGTCGTATCTGTATTCGTTTGGCAGGTCGACCCTAGTTAGGTTGACTGTCACTAGGTCAACCACAATTGATCGACATGGGCATATGGTCGACACATGAAAAGGCCAACATGGCTTTTTTTTCTAAAAATAGTTTTTGATTTCTCATACGTCCTAGAGGATGCTGGGGATGCTTCAAGAACCATGGGGTATAGACTGGATCTGCAGGAGACTCGGGCACTTTAAGACTTTAAAGGGAGTGTGAACTGGCTCCTCCCTCTATGCCCCTCCTCCAGACTCCAGTTAGATTCTGTGCCCAGTGAGACTGGATGCACACTGAGAGGCTCTCCAGAGTTTCTCAGAAAAAATACTTTTTGTTAGGTTTATTATTTTCAAGGAGCACTTCTGGCAACAGGCTCCCTGCATCGTGGGACTGAGGGGAGAGAAGCAGACCTCCTTCTGTGAGTTCAAGGGCTCTGCTTCTTAGGCTACTGCTGGACACCATTAGCTCCAGAGGGTCTGATCGCTAGGTACTCCTAGATGCTCGTTCCCGGAGCCGCGCCGTCACCCCCCTTGGAGCCAGAAGTCAGAAGACGGGTGAGTAAAGAAGATCAGTAGACTTCAGTGACGGCTTGAGGTACCGTGCAGCCTGCCATGCTACCACACACAGCGGCACTTCAGGGTGCAGGGCGCAGGGGGTGCGCCCTGGGCAGCATAAATCCTCTAAAAAAAAAAAAAAAAAGCACTGGCAGAAGTGGCTTACGGTGCCTAGGCACCAAAACTGGACCCCCGCCAGTATAAATATTTAAATAAATAGCGGGACTGAAACGCGCCATTAATGGGCTGTGGCTTAGCCCTCACAGCTCCACTCAGCGCCATTTTCTTCTCGCAAGCAGGCAGAGACGCTGGTCCTGGCCTCCTACACTACTGTACAGTAACAGGGTGCAAAACGGAGGGGGGGGGGGGGGGGGGACGACAGTAATTTGGTGCTGTACTTAATAATAATATTATTCTTATTATTAAAGCGATGGCAGGTCTGAGACATTATTTTGTTTTGTTTCGGTACCGGGATAGGCGCTGGGGTGTGAGCTCGCATAAACTCCCTCTGTGTTTCTCTAACAGGCTTGGCTGTGGGTCTGTCCCCTATAGCCCCAGTGTGGTTGTGGGTGTCGGTACGAGTGTGTCGACATGTCTGAGGCTGAGTGCTCTTCCCAGGAGGAAGCTGGTACGGGGACTGAAGAATGTGGGAGTGACAGTGTCGGCACTGTCGACGGCTGATTGGGTAAATGTGTTAAGTGTTCTGAATTCTAATGTGGCTCGGCTACATAAAAGATAAGATAAATCAGAGTCTCGTGCCCAGACATGGAGACAGTCCATGGAGCTTGCATTGTCACAAGTTCAGATCCCCTCTGGGTCACAGAAACGTGCATTTACCCAGATAGCGGGTACAGGTACCGACACAGACTCTGATTCCAATCCTAAACTGGCTACGAGCATTCAGTACATGATTGTGGCTATCAAAGAGGTGTTGCATATTACGGAAGACCCTACTATTCCTGATACTAGGGTCTGTATGTTTAAAGGAAAGAAACCTGAGGTAACGTTTCTTTCCTCTCATGAACTGAACGCTCTTTTTGAAAAGGCTTGGGAAAACCCTGACAAGAAATTCCAGGTCCCCAAGAGAATTCCGGTGGCATATCCGTTCCCCTCTTGGGACAGGGAAAAGTGGGAGTCAACCCCACGGTGGACAAAGCTCTGTCGCCGCTGTCCAAAAAGGTTGCCCATCCGTCTCCGGACATGGCAGCCCTGAAGGATCCTGCAGATCGTAAGCAGGAAAATAAACTAAAAGCCATTTATGTCACTACGGGTACGCTGCTCAGGCCTGCCGATGCATCGGCATGGGTGAGTAGCGCTATAGAAAAGTGGGCAGATAACTTGTCATCTGAATTATTTACCCTGGACAGGGATAGCATTCTTTTGACGCTGGGTCATATAAGGGATGCTGCAGCCTATCTAAAGGAAGCTGCGAGGGATATTGGCCTTTTGGGATCAAGGGCCAATGCCATGGCAGTCTCGGCTAGAAGGGCATTGTGGATTCATCAATGGAATGCTGATGCTAAGAAGACTAGAGTCTCTACCGTTTAACGGTAGTGTCTTGTTTGGTGACGGCCTTACTGACCTGGTATCTACGGCTACCGCGGGTAAGTCATCACTTTTGCCTTATGTTCCTGCGCAACAAAAGAAAACGCCCCACTATCAGATGCAGTCCTTTCGGTCCAATAAATACAAGAAGGGGCGAGGGTCCTCCTTCCTTGCTACGAGAGGAAGGGGAAAAAGGTCACAGGATGTGGCAAGTTCCCAAGAGCAGAAGTCCTCCCCAGCTTCTACCAAATCCACCGCATGACGTTGGGACTCCTTTGCGGGAGTCCGCACCAGTGGGGGCTCGTCTCCAACTCTTCAGTCAGGTCTGGGTTCACTCAGCCCTGGACCCTTGGATATTAGAAATAGTAGACCAAGGGTACAAATTGGAGTTTCAAGACGTGCCCCCTCACTGATTTTTCAAATCGGCCTTGCCAGCTTCTCTTCCAGAAAGGGAGGTTGTATGCGCGGCAAATACTAAAGCTGTGTCAAAATCAAGTCATTGTCACGGTACCCCTGTCACAACAGGGGGAAGGCTTTTATTAGAGTCTGTTCGTGGTCCCGAAGCCGGATGGCTCAGTCAGACCGATTCTGAACCTAACATCACTCAATTTCTATTTAAAGAAGTTCAAATTCAAGATGGAATCTCTCCGAGCAGTGATCTCCAGTCTGGAGGAAGGTGTTTTCATGGTGTCGGTCGACATAAAGGATGCCTACTTACATGTCCCCATTTATCCTCCACATCAAGCTTACCTGAGGTTTGCGGTTCAGGATTCTCATTACCAATTTCAGACGTTACCGTTTGGTCTGTCCACGGCTCAGAGAATTTTCACCAAGTTTATGGCGGAACTGATGCTTCTCCTGCGCCAGCAGGGTGTCACAATTATCCCGTACTTGGACGATCTCCTCATAAAAGTGAGGTCCAAGGAGCAATTACTGAAAAATGTTGCGCTCTCACTGACTATTCTGCAACAGCATGGTTGGCTCCTAAACTTGCCAAAATCACAACTGGTTCCGACTACACGGCTGTCGTTCTTGGGTATGATTCTGGATACAGAATTACAAAGAGTATTTCTTCCAGAGGAAAAAGCTCTGGAAATACAGAACATGGTGAAACAGATTCTGAAACCGGCAAGAGTGTCGATTTATTCAATGCACTCGGTTGCTAGGTAAGATGGTGGCGGCCTACGAGGCCATGCAGTTTGGCAGGTTCCATGCCAGAGGTCTTTCAGTGGGACCTGTTGGACAAGTGGTCCGGGTCTCACTTGGACTTGAACCGGAAGATAACCCTATCGTCCAGGACCCGAATCTCTCTCCTGTGGTGGCTGCACAGTTCTCACCTCCTAGAGGGACGCAGGTTCGGGATTCAGGATTGGATCCTCGTGACCACGGATGCAAGTCTCCAAGGCTGGGGAGCAGTCACACAGGGAAAAAATTTCCAGGGATAATTGTCAAGCCATGAAGCTTGCCTGCACATAAACATTCTGGAATTAAGGGCCATTCTGCAAGCGGAATATCTTCTTCGCGGTCTGTCCGTCCTGATTCAGTCTGACAACATAACAGCAGTGACGTACGTAAACCGCCGGGGTGGAACAAAGAGCAGAGCGGCAATGGCGGAGGCCACGAAAGTTCTTCGCAGGGCGGAGAAACATGTAAGCGCTCTGTCAGTAGTATTCATTCCGGGAGTAGACGACTGGGAAGCAGACTTCCTCAGCAGACACGGTCTGCATCCAGGAGAGTGGGGTCTTCATCAAGAGGTCTTTGCAGAAGTGACAGGTCGTTGGGGACCAAAGCCCGCCATCAAGGGGGCGGGGCTTCTTCGCTCAGCTCTAATCAGCGCCATTTTCTCCACAGCTTGCTGCAGAGACGCTGCTCCCGGACCCTGCCCTGCTATACACAATTAACAGGGTGCAAAACAAGGGGGGTGGGGGGGGCACAATAAGCTGGTGCTGATCTGATTTATATATAAAAGCGCTTACAGGTCTGAGGTATTGTTAATATTTCAGACTGTGGCGGCGCTGGGTGTGAGCTGGCAAACTCCCTCTCTGTCTCTCCAAAGGACCTCATTGTGGGTCTGTCACCTATAATCCAGTGTGTTTGGGGGTGTCAGTACGTGTGTGTCGACATGTCTACTTGCATGTTCCCATTTGTCCTCCGCATCAAGCTTATCTGAGATTTGCAGTGCAGGATTGTCATTACCAATTTCAGACATTGCCGTTCGGACTCTCCACGGCACCACAGCAAGGAGTCAATATAATTCCTTACCTGGACGATCTCCTGATAAAAGCGAGGTCCAGGGAAAGGTTGGTGCAGAACATTGCACTCTCCCTGACAGTACTTCAACATCACGGTTGGATCATAAATTTTCCAAAGTCACAATTGGAACAGATGACAAGATTGTCCTTTCTGGGGATGATACTAGACACAGAAGTACAGAGGGTATTTCTTCCAGTAGAAAAGGCTCTGGGAATACAGAGAATGGTCAAACAAATTCTGAAACCAACAAGAGTGTCGATTCATCAATGCATTCGGTTGTTGGAAAAGATGGTAGCGGCCTACGAGGCCATACAGTTTGGCCGATTCCATGCCAGAGTATTCCAGTGGGACCTTTTGGACAAGTGGTCCGGATCCCATCTACAAATGCATCAGAGGACAATCCTGTCATCCAAAGCCAGAATTTCGCTCCTGTGGTGGCTACACAATTCTCGCCTCCTAGAGGGACGCATGTTCGGGATTCAAGACTGGATCCTGGTGACACGGATGCAAGTCTCAGAGTCTGGGGAGCAGTCACACAGGGGGAGAGCTTCCAAGGAAGATGGTCAAGTCAAGAAACTTGTCTTCACATAAACGTTCTGAAGTTGATAGCCATTTACAACGGCCTTCTACAAGTGGTGCATCTTCAAGATCAACCCGTACAGATCCAGTCGGACAATGTTACAGCAGTCGCGTACATAAACAGTAAGGGCAGAACAAAAAGCAGAGCGGCAATGGCAGAGGTGTCAAAGATTCTCTTGGCAGAAAAACATGCAATAGCTCTGTCGGCAATTTTCATTCCGGGAGTGGACAACTGGGAAGCAGACTTCCTCAGCAGACACTATCTCCACCCAGGGGAATGGGGCCTCCACCAAGAAGTCTTCACAGAGGTGACAGGTCTTTAGGGAGTTCCTCAAGTAGACATGATGGCATCTCGTCTCAACAAGACGCTTCAGAGATATTATTTCAGGTTGGGAGACCCTCAAGCAATAGCAGTGGACGCACTGGTGACCCAGTGGCTGTTTCGGTCGGTATATGTCTTCCCTCCACTTCCACTCATTCCGAAAGTTCTCAAGCTCATAAGAACTGGCTCATAGAAGGTCCTCTGTCTCTTCCTCTTCGCGACGACCTGCTGCAGCAGGGGCCGTGCGTGTATCAAGACTTACTGCGGCTACGTTTGACGGCATGGCTGTTGAGCGCCGGATCCTAGCGCGAAAGGGTATTCCCAAAGAAGTCATTCCCACTCTTATTCAGGCCAGGAAAGGAGTAACGTCTAAACATTACCACCGTATTTGGAGAAAAACGTGTCTTGGTGTGAAACCAAGAAGGCTCCAACCGAAGAGTTTCAGTTAGGACGTTTTCTCCAGGCAGGTGTAGATGCGGGTCTACGATTGGGTTCAATCAAGGTCCAGATTTCGGCCTTGTCCATTTAATTTCAGAAACAATTGGCCTCCGTTTGTGCCTCCTGTGGCACCATAGGATCTTAACGTGGTGTTGCAGTTCCTTCAATCGGATTGGTTTGAACCTCTCCAGGAAATACAGTTGAAGTTTCTCACTTGGACAGTGGTCATACTGTTGGCCTTGGCATCTGCAAGAAGGGTGTCTGAGATAGGGGCCTTGTCTCATAAGAGCCCTTACTTGGTTTTCCATGAAGATAGGGCTGAGTTAAGAACTTGTCAGCAGTATCTTCCAAAGGTGGTTTCTTCTTTCCATATAAACCAACCTATTGTGGTGGCAGTGGCTGACACCTTCGCTGCTTCAGAGTCTCTGGATGTGCTCAGAGCTTTGAGAATCTGTCGCAAGAATAACTCTGATACGGAAAACAAAGGCTCTGTTTTTCCTGTATGCTCCCAACAAGATTGGGTGTCCTGCTTCTAAGCAGACTATTGCGTGCTGGATCAGAGGTACGATTCAGCGCGCTCATTCTACAGCAGGATTGCCGATACCGAATTCAGTGACTGCCCATTCTAATAGGAAGGTGGGCTCATCCTGGGCGGCTGCCCGGGGGGGTCTCGGCATTGCAGCTTTGCCGAGCAGCTACTTGGTCAGGGGCAAACACGTTTGCTAAGTTTTACAAGTTTGATACCTTGGCTGATGAAGACCTACAGTTTGGTCAATCTGTGCTGCGGGGTCATCCGCACTCTCCCGCCCGTACTGGAGCTTTGGTATAACCCCATGGTACTGAAGTGGACCCCAGCATCCTCTAGGACGTATGAGAAAACAGGATTTTAATACCTACCGGTAAATCCTTTTCTCCTAGTCTGTAGAGGATGCTGGGCACCCAACCCAGTGCGTACTATTACCTGCAGTTGTTAATTTGTTAAAAATGTTTTCAGCACGGTTGCTGTAATGTTCATGCCCGTTGGCACGTGTTTTGTTGAATGCCATGTGTGTGTCATGGTTGAAGTGTGAGCTGGTATGAATCTCACCATTAACTTAAAAGTAAATACTTTTCTCAAAATGTCCGTCTCCCTGGGCACAGTTCCTATACTGAGGTCTGGAGGAGGGGCATAGAGGGAGGAGCCAGTTCACACTCTGAAAAAGTCTTAAAGGGTCCACGGCTCTTGCGGGACCGTCTATACCCCATGGTACTGAAGTGGGCCCCAGCATACTCTACGGACTAGGAGAAAAGGATTTACTGGTAGGTATTTAAATCCTGTTTTAACCCCTTTTTGGATTCAAGGTTCCAGTTTTGTCTATTAATTTCATTTCTGTTTGTGCTAGCAGCTCCTCACTATTGTTCCTTCTCCAATGCTTTAATACCTATTACTTTTGCCAGACCGTCACATTTACTTTTATGAATTTCCTTTAAATGATTAGAGACAAAATGGGAAATCAGACTTTTTTCTATAAACCAGACGTGTTCCGCCCATCTTACTTCTAATGGTCTAGATCAGTGATTTTCAACCATTTTCAACTCGCGGCACCCCGAACAGGATTTTTAAATTGCCAAGGCACACCATCAGTTCCCCACAACCACTACGGGGGAAGGGGGTGGGGGAGGGTCAACACACATTGGCCTAAACAGGAACAAAACACATATTGGCCCCCTCAGCAATTTAAACACATTGGCCCCCACAGTAATTGCAGCACACATTGGCCCCCACAATAGTTGCAGAAAATATTGGCCCCCATGGTAATTACAGCACATAATGGCCCCCACTGTAATTGCAGGACACATTGGCCCCCACGGTAATTGCTGCACAAATTGGCCCGCATGGTAAATGCAGAACATACTGGCCCCTATATTAGTTACACCACACATTGGCCACCACAGTAACAATAAATACAAATTTACAGGAACCTACTGTACTTGAGTAGGTTAGTTCTGTAGCTGTGGAGGAGGCAGGAGCTGTTTACTGTCTCCCTCCTTCAGCGTTGCAGCCAGCGGTGAGGACCGAGGACACAGGAGCAGCATTCGGCCTGCAGGTGACGTGGAGGAGCACTGGGTGCGCAGGTGATGTGGAGGAGCACGCTGAGTCACGCTGCTCCATACAGGTTACGGGCCAGGCTGCGTCTGGGCTACCCGGAAGAGCACAGCGCCGCCCGAGCCCGACATCGGACAATATGATTTCAAGTGAGGCAGCGGCAGGGTTATGCAGCGGGCATCTCTGGCGGCACATCTCAGAACCGCTGGCGCACACTAGTGTGCCGCGGCACAGCGGTTGAAAAACGCTGGTCTAGATGTTCGTCCAATATATTGCAGGCCGCATTTGCACTCCATACAGTTCTTAGTGGGTGGTCTTCAGGTTGCCGAATGTCGGGATCCCGGCGCACAGTATACCGGTACGTCCTTTGCACCCCACACACAGCGTGTATGGAATCGGAGGAGGCTCTGAGCCTCCGCTGGTCCTAGTGTCCCGGTGTGCCCCCAGAGAGCGCACCAGCAGCCATTCAAGTATGGCTTTTTTTAAACTTTAGTAGCTTCTCAGGAGGTTTCATTTTTCTCGAGTAGCTCACACCCCAGTTAAGGTTGGAGACCACTGATTTAGACTATGCTTGGAGCTTGAAAGCCTAAAAAGGCTGGGATCTGTCACTCAGTGTGGAAGACATACATTATCTGGTGTGAATACAGCGGAGTCTCAGCCCCAGATCAGAATGACTTTGATGAGGGGCTTAGTCATCCATTGAGTGTCAAATCACAGCCCATTTTATCCCCTTTCACTGGAAACTGGCCTCCATTTTGGAGTTTCAGACCTTTATCCAGGTGTTTTTTCATAAGAAACCATGTTATGTTACCCTTGAAGACTTAAATGTGTACTCTCCAGTTGATTTAGGGAGTAATTAAGACTGGATCAATGCAACAGCAGCCGTCGCAGTCTGAATTACTTTGCGGAGTTTGCTCGCATAGCGGGCGCACCCCTGGAGCCCAGTGATTGACAGGCAGTCGTGGGAGGGGGCATGCCAACGGCATTAGAACGCTGTTGGTGGGGCGCGGTCTGGACAGCGGAGGCGTTTCCGGGCCGCTTGGGGGGGCGGGCCGCGACAGCTGCGTGATGTCACATGCAGCCGCTGTGACCCAAAACGCGATGGGTAGCTCCCTGTCACTGCCAGGAGCTATGCTGGCAGGGAGCTACTCGTCAGGTACATAAGCATCACCGCTGTGCGATGCTTTTATACCTGTGTTGACCCTGACATGCACGGCAGACTTGCCCTGTGCTGGGCATCCCCCCGCATGTCAGAGGAAATGATCGTAGAAGTGCTAAATTTACTACATCTACGTTCAACTTTGAATTCCCCCCTTAGTTTCTATGTTTCATTTAGATCAGGAACTTATCCTGCTGGCTTCTCAGCATTCCAGTTCTTCTAGTTCTGCGAGCCCATTTCATCTCCTGCATGTGATACACCCCTTAGCAATCTATATTGATCAGACTGCTTAGCAAGGCAGCGAGCTGGTCTTCCCTGCACACGTTTATGACATTTTACAGATTCTCAATACCTTTTGTGTCTTGGGATGCCCGTTTTGGGTGTTGAGTGTTGCTCACGGTAATTCCAAAGCATGCCCACACTTTATAGGCTCGCTGTGGGAAATCCTAGTGTATGCAGTTGCCCCCTGAATGTAGGTAGAGAAATCGGGATTTCTGCTGCGGGGTACACTGGGCTGTACAAGGATGAACACCGGGGTGTAGAGTAGGATCTTGATCCGAGGCACTAACAGGCTCAACTGTTCCCAAGATGCATAGCGCCGCCTCCTCTATAACCCCGCCTCCATGCACAGGGAGCTCAGTTTGTAAGTTGGTGCCATGCAGTAAGCAGGCACTTAACTGGAGGGCTGCCTCAGGCAGTCTATTGATAGCTTTAATTACAGATTTTTTTTCTAACAAGACTTCAAGGGCTGCTGCAGCCCGTTTTACACTGTCCGCACGCACCTGGTGGGGATGCCAGCAGGGGGAGCAGGTCGGACCTGTGGCCCCTCCCTCCAGCCCCAGGGCGCCATTTCTACAAATGTTCCCGCCCTGGAGCTGCATTTCTCCCCCTCACTCCCGGTCAGCAGCCATTACAGATAGATCCTTGATGTTCCTGGGAATGCTAAGGCAAATCCTCCTCTGTGGAACCACCTGATTGCCAGTGCTGTGCTTCCTACAGGACACTTAAGTATTCTACCTGTCACTGGGACAGTGTTAGATTACTGTGCGTTTTTATATCTATCGTTATCACATATAGCCATACTGAGTATTACTTTGTATTGCTAGTACAATGCAGTTTATGGTACATAATTTCTGCATGGGTACGCTTGTGACTATATACGTGTGTGTGCATGTAGCTGCTGCGTGGTTGCCTTATTGCAGGGTATTTCACTCAGTGGGCTATTCCTATATTGCTATACCTGAGGGGCCAAGTGTTTCAGGTTTTTCTTTGTTTAACATAGGATCGTATCACAAGATATATTGACGGTGTATTTCTCATACGTCCTAGAGGATGCTGGGGATGCTTCAAGAACCATGGGGTATAGACTGGATCCGCAGGAGACATGGGCACACTATAAGACTTTGAATGGGTGTGAACTGGTTCCTTTCTATATGCCCCTCCTCCAGACTCCAGTTAGATTCTGTGCCCAGTGAGACTTTATGCACACTGAGGAGCTCTCCAGAGTTTCTCAGAAAAAGACTGTTAGGTTTTTTATTTTCAGAGAGACCTGTTGGCTACAGGCTCCCTGCATCGTGAGACCAAGGGGGGAGAAGCTGACCTACTTCTGAGTTTCAGGGCTCTGCTTCTCCAGCTACTGGACACCATCATTAGCTCCAGGGGGTCCGATCACTACGGTACGCCTTGCTGCTCGGTCCCGGAGCCGCGCCGTCATCCCGCTTGGAGTCAGAAGCCAGGTGAGTATATGAAGATCAGAAGACTTCAGTGACTGCAGAAGACGGCTAGTTGAGGTACCGTGCAGCGACCGCGCTGTGCGCCATGCTTCGACACACTGAAGAGCGCAGGGGGGTCGCCGTGGGCAGCACAACAGCCTCAATTCAGCACTGAGAGTGATATATAAAGTGCCTAGGTACAAATCAAAGACCCCCGCCAGTATAAATATCCAATTTAAGCGGGACTGAAGCGCGCCAGTAAGGGGGCGTGGCTTAGCCATCACAGCTCTGACCAGCGCCATTTTCTCTTCACAGAAGCTGCAGAGACGCTGAGCCTGGCCTCCCACACTACTGTACAAGTAACAGGGTGTAAAACGGGTGGGCACAAGAGATTTGCTAATTATTTAAGTATAAAAGCGCTAGCAGGTCTGGGCAGTATTGTACTCGCTTCAGAACCGGGATAGGCGCTGGGTGTGAGCTTGCAGAACTTCCTCTGTGTTTCTTTAACAGGCTTTGTTGTGGTTCTGTCTCCTATAGCCCCATTGTGGTTGTGGGTGTCGGTACGTGTGTCGATATGCCTGAGGCTGAGTGCTCTTCCCATTAGGAGGCTGGAGTGGGGACAGAAAAGACTGTGAGAGTGACTGTGTCGGCTCCACCGACGCAGGATTGGGTAAATATGTTGAGTTTTCTGAATGCAAATATGGAGCTGTTGACTAAAAGATTGGATAAATCTAAGTCTAAGAACCAGACATGGAGAAAGTCCATGGAGGATGCATTGTCACAAGCTCAGACCCCTCCGGGGTCACACAAGCGTTCATTTACCCAGATAGCAGATATGGATACAGACACGGACTCTGGTTCCAGTGTCGACTATAGTGATGCCAGATTGAATCCTAAACTGGCTAAGAGCATTCAATACATGATTGTGGCAATAAAGGAAGTATTGCATATAACAGAGGACCCTGCTGTTCCTGATACTATGGTCTGTATGTATAAAGGAAAGAAACCTGAGGTAATGTTTCCTCCCTCTCATGAACTGAACGCTCTTTTTGAAAAGGCTTGGGAAAATCCTGACAAGAAGGCACAGGTTCCCAAAAGAATTCCAGTGGCATACCAGTTTCCTTTTGGGGACAGGGACAAATGGGAGTCAACCCCCACGGTAGACAAGGCTTTATCGCGTTTATATAAAAAGGTGGCGCTCCCGTCTCCTGACACGGCAGCCCTAAAGGATCCTGCAGATCGTAAGCAGGAAAATACACTAAAATCCATTCGTCACTACAGGGTCGCTACACAGGCCTGCCGTTGCTTCGGCATGGGTGAGTAGCGCTATAGAAAAGTGGGCATATAACTTGTCATCTGAAATGGATACCCTAGACAGGGATAGCGTGCTTTTGACTCTGGGTCATATCAGGGACGCTGCAGCATATTTAAAAGAAGCTGCAAGGGATATTGGTCTTTTGGGATCAAGGGCCAATGCCATGGCAGTCTCAGCTAGGAGAGCATTTTGGATTCATCAATGGAATGCTGATACAGAATCTAAGAGGGTGATGGAGTCGTTACCGTTTAACAGTAGTGTCTTGTTTGGCGACGGCCTCACTGACCTGGTATCTACGGCTACCGCGGGTAAGTCGTAATTTTTACCTTATGTGCCTGCGACACAGAAGAAAACGCCCCACTATCAGATGCAGTCCTTTCGGCCCAATAAATACAATAAAAAGGACGAGGGTCCTCCTTCCTTGCGGCGAGGGGAATAGGAAGGGGAAAGAGGTCACAGGCTGTGGCAAGTTCCCAAGAACAGAAGTCCTCTCCGGCTTCTACCAAATCCACCGCATGATGCTGGGGCTCCGCTGCAGGAGTCCGCACCGGTGGGGGCACGTCTCAAACTTTTCAGTCAGGTCTGGGTGCACTCGGACCTGGATCCTTGGATATTAGATATAGTAACCCAAGGGTACAAATTAGAGTTTCAAATCGGCCTTGCCAGCTTCTCTTCTAGAAAGGGAGGTAGTATGCGCTGCAATACTGAAGCTGTGTCAAAATCAAGTCATTGTCACGGTACCCCTGTCACAACAGGGGGAAGGCTTTTATTCGAGCCTGTTCGTGGTCCCGAAGCCAGGTGGCTCAGTCAGACCGATTCTGAACCTAACATCACTCAATTTCTATTTAAAGAAGTTCAAATTCAAGATGGAATCTCTCCGGGCAGTGATCTCCAGTCTGGAGGAAGGGGTTTTCATGGTGTCGGTCGACATAAAGGATGTCTACTTGCACGTTCCCATATATCCACATCAGGCATACCTGAGGTTTGCTGTTCAGGATTGTCATTACCAATTTCAGACGTTGCCGTTTGGTCTGTCCACGGCTCTGAGGATTTTCACCAAGGTTATGGCAGAAATGATGCTTCTCCTGCGCAAGCAGGGAATCACAATTATCCCGCAATTGGACAATCTCCTCCATAAAGGTGAGGTCCAAGGAGCAATTGCTGAAAAATGTTGCGCTATCGCTGACGATTCTGCAACAACATGGTTGGCTCCTAAACTTGCCAAAATCACAGTTGGTGTCGTCGACACTGCTGTCGTTCCTGGGTATGATTCTGGATACAGAATTAGTTTTTCTTCCTGTGGAAAAGGCTCTGGAAATAGAGAACATGGTGAAACAGATTCTGAAACCAGCAAAAGTGTCGGTGTTTTTCAAAGCACTCGGTTGCTGGTGAAGATGGTAGCGGCCTACGAGGCCATCCCGTATGGCAGGTTTCATGCCAGGGTGCAGGGTGTTTCAGTGGGACCTGTTGGACAAGTGGTCCGGGTCTCACCAGGACATGCACCGGAAAGTACTATCTTCCAGGACCAGGATCTCCCTTTTGTGGTGGCTGCACAGTTCTCACCTTCTAGAGGGACGCAGGTTCGGGATTCAGGATTGAATCCTGGTGACCACAGATGCAAGCCTCCGAGGCTGGGGAGCAGTCACACAGGGGAGACATTTTCAGGGAAAATGGTCAAGCCAGGAAGCTTGTCTGCACATAAACATTCTGGAATTAAGGGCCATTCACAACGGCGTTCTGCAAGCAGAACATCTTCGCGCTCTGCCCATCTTGATTCAGTCAGACAACATAACAGCAGTGGCGTACATAAACCGCCAGGGCGGAACAAGGAGCAGAGCGGCGAATGCCGAGACCATGAAAGTTCTTAGCTGGGCGGAAAGACATGCAAGCGATCTGTCAGCGGTCTTCATTACGGAAGTGGACAACTGGGAAGCAGACTTCCTCAGCAGACACGATCTCCATCCAGGAGAGTGGGGTCTTCATCAAGAGATATTTGCAGAAGTGACAAGTCGTTGGGGAATCCTCAAATAGACATGATGGCGTCCCGCCTCAACAAAAACTTCAGAGTTATTGTTCCAGGTCGAGAGAACCTCAAGCAATAGCGGTGGACGCCCTAGTGACACCGTTGGTGTTTCCGTTGGTCTATGTGTTACCTCCACTTCCACTCATTCCAAAGGTGATAAAGATTATAAGAAGAACAAGGGTTCAGGCAATACTCATTGTTCCTGATTGGCCAAAAAGGGCCTGGTATCCAGATCTTCAGGAGTTGCTCATAGAAGATCCCTGGCCTCTTCCTCTACGGGAGGACCTGTTACAACAGGGGCCGTGTGTGTATCAAGACTTACCGCGGCTGCGTTTGACGGCATGACGGTTGAACACCAGATCCTAGCTCGGAAGGGTATTCCCAGTGAAGTCATTCCCACACTTCAGGCTAGAAAAGAAGTAATGGCAAAGCATTACCACCGTATTTGGAGGAAATATATCTCTTGGTGTGAATCCAAGAAGGCTCCTATGGAAGAATTTCAACTGGGGCGTTTGCTCCATTTTTTGCGAGCAGGTGTGGATGCGGACCTGAAGTTAGGCTCCATTAAAGTACAAATTTCGGCCTTGTCAATCTTCTTTCAGAAAGAATTGGCCTCCCTTCCAGAAGTTCAGACCTTCATGAAGGGCGGGCTGCACATCCAACCTCCATTTGTGCCTCCTGTGGCACCGTGGGATCTCATTGCAATCTCATTGGTTTGAACCTTTGCGTAAGGTTGAATTAAAATTCCTTACTTGGAAAGTAGTCATGTTGTTGGCTTTGGCGTCCGCAAGGCGGGTGTCTGAGTTGCCGGCTTTGTCTCGCAAAAGCCCCATTCTAATCTTCCATGCTGATAGAGCGGAGTTGAGAACTCGTCAGCATTTTCTGCCAAAGGTGGTTTCATCGTTTCACGTGAACCAGCCTATTGTGGTATCAGTGGATACTGACTCCTTGGCGAAATCGAAGATATATAAAGATTTAAATCCTGGGGAGGGTTAGAAAATTTAGATACTTATTTTAGGAAGTCCCATTACAGATAGCAGAAATGTAGTGCAAATATTAACTACAGATATATAGGAATTATATACTTTTGATACTCCTCACTACCTAGAAACTTTAAAAGCAATACATGAGCCAATTTCGTGACATCTAGTGCATAGCAATTCATTTTTAATCACGACCTACTCCCAATCCACTGCTATTGCAGACATGTCCTTTGACGAGGACAGCGCATATACTGATCCCACAGACACTGACACTGATGTTTCTTAGGGGGAAGGGAAGTCATTGGTGGATGTCCCGGAATTGATTGAGGCAATCGGGCTTATTCTTCAGGTGGCTGAAGATTCTGAGCCTGAGACTGTCTCCAAGAAACGTAAGAAAGTGGTTAAACAAGTTTTACCCCATTCTGAACACCTGGTTGACATACGTCAGGAATCCTGGAAAAATCCGGGGGCAAAATTTACACCGAATAAGAGACTGTTGGCTCGCTATCCTCTCTCTTCGGAGGTATGTAAAAATTGGGAAACCCCTCCGCCTGTAGATTCTCATGTGGCGCGTATGGTTGTTTCCTATGCTCTGCCAGTAACTACCGTCACCTCTCTGAAGGAACAGACGGATCGACGTGTGGAGGGCTGTTTAAAAGCGATTTATACCCTAACAGGGGCTGTGCATAGGCCAACAATTGCAGCGACTTGGGCTGCTGAAGCTGTTGAGGCATGGGCTCAGGAACTTGAGGCGGACTTGCCTTCCAATGCATCTGAGCATGCTCGACAATGTGTCTCGTATATAGCCACGGCTTCTCTGTACCTTAAGGAGGCGGCCTCCGATGCCGGGGTGCTCGCGGCCAATGCTGCTACTATGTCAGTCTTAGCCAGACATATCCTTTGGTTGAGATCCTGGTCGGTGGATATGGATTCCAAGAAAACCCTGGAGGTGCTTCCTTTCAAGGGAGATATTCTCTTTGGAGAAGACCTCAATAAGATTGTGGCTGATCTGGCTACTGCTAAAACAGATTGCCTACCTATTACGGCTCCTTCAACGCAGAAGGCTAAAAGTACTTTCCCTTGGCCCTTTCATCCTCCAGGAAAAGCGAAAGGTCAGGCGTACCCAAAGCAAGCGCATGCTTCCAGACCTGCCAAGCCCAGACCGGAGCGTGCCTGAGCCGCCCGTCAGCCTGCTTTTTTAAAACGGACAAGCATGCCGCATGACGGGGCGGGTCTCCCTCTGGGGGATCCCAAGGTGGGGGGCAGACTTCTAGGTTTTGCCCAGGAATGGTTGAAGACCACTTCAGATTCCTGGGCGAGGGAAGTCGTCGCTCGAGGTTATGCTATACCCTTAAAGACTCATCCCCCGCAGCGGATTTGCCTGACAGATGTGCCTCTGGATCCAGCAAAAGCAAACCTGTTGTACTTGGTGGTACATTCCCTCCTGATCACAGGAGTGGGTGGTACAGGTGCCTCTGGCTCAGAGAGGCAAGGGGTACTATTCACCGCTGTTTCTAGTCCCAAAACCGAACTGGTCCTCTGGGCCCATTCTCAATTTGAAATCCTTGAACAAGCATGTACAGGACTCCAAGTTTCATATGGAAACTCTGCGCTCTACTGTTCTGGCCATAGAGCTTGGGGACTATATGGTCTCTGGACATACAGGATGCCTACCTGCATATTCCTATTGCGGTATCTCATCAACAGTACCTGCGGTTTGCGGTGGGCAACCTTCATTACCAATTTCGGGCATTACCCTTTGGTTTGACAACTGCTCTTCGAGTTTTCACCAAAGTAATGGCGGTCATGACGGATACACTCCGCTGTCAGGGGTCAGGATCCTACTGTACGATATGTTGATCCTGGCAAATTCCCCAGAACTTCTCCTGTGTCATCTCGATCTGATGGTCCAGTGCATGACAGCCCACGGGTGGCTGATCAACTGGAAGAAATCCTTCCTGGTTCCTGCTCGGAGCATGTTACACCTGGGAGTGTTATTGGACACTCTCAACCAATGGTTGTCCCTGTCTCCGGAGTAAGTCCTGAAGCTTCAGGACAGGATTCAATGCTTCCTATCTCGTCCGCAAGTGTCGATACATTCGGCTATGCAAGTTCTAGGTCTCATGGTGTCTGCTTTCGACATTGTGGAGTATGCTCAGCTCCACTCTCGCCCTCTGCAGAAGTTGAGTCTGACCAAGCGGGATGGCCTGCCTCACCGGATAAGATCTCACATGATCTCATTGTCTCCAGAGGTCCGCCCGTCACTGAGCTGTCGGCTGCAGGACCAACAATTGAGCAGGGGCCGTCCATTCTGGATATCCGACTGGGTCCTTCTGACAACGGATGCCAGTCTGAGAGGTTGGGGCGCGGTGTTGGAACAACACTCTCTTCAGGGTAGGTTGTCCAAGGAAGAGTCTCTACTCCCGATAAATATTTTGGAACTGCGGGCAGTGTTCAATGCGTTGACAATGGCCCAGCATCTCATACAGAACAGACCTGTTCAAGTACAATCTGACAACGCCACCACGGTGGGGTACATCAATCATCAAGGCGGCACTCAAAGCTCATATATTTGCACACACCGTATTCCCTGATACACACACAAGGACTCCGGTGTGCACAAAAGAATGGGCGCTGGGGTTTACCAATGGAGGAGATTTTTTCCCATATAATTAGTGGATACTGCTGCTCTTTAGTTAAAGGATAATTACATTCCTTATACAAAACAAAGATATAAAAACATACCCCCCGGGATACAATCTCGGGAGTATACCAAGAGCGCTGCTTCCACCACAATTTCTATACTATTATATTATTTCACAACCGGTTTTATATTCAATCTTTTTTATTTATAAAAATAGTACTCTAAATAAGCACAGATAAAAAGAATTTCATCATACACAATACATGCTGCAGCATAATAATGAATATTACAACTAAAAAACCTAAGAGGCTTATTTGTATCCGGATCTGAGGCTTATATTAAAACCAATTTAGCTGGGTAATGTCCACATTACATCAATATGTCCCAGTAAGGTATAAAAAATCCTCTCATTTCATAATCTCTGTGATCCAAGATTGATTCAATTAATAGTTGTATAAATCTTCAGATTGTCCCAATTTTACTTGGATTCTTAATAATGTGTGCACACATATATATTCTTTACCTTCACAGGTGTTTATCATACGGATATTGATTTCACCTCCAGTGCTGGACTCTTTGCTGTTACGGTTCTCCTTTAGTAATTGCAGACCTCAATCATCATGTACTTCTACTCACAGTGCTCAGGCTCCCTCTGCTGGTATTAGCCCGCATTGCAGTTCACACTGTGTGATAGTATTGCTGACCCCGTGTTACAGCGGTCCGGAGGTGAAAATCTATTACCACGGTCACTCGAATACGCGTTTCTCCGCCTTGATGCTCCCTGAGGAAGCCGCTGAGGGAGCATCAAGGCGGAGAAACGCGTATTCGAGTGACCGTGGTAATAGATTTTCACCTCCGGACCGCTGTAACACGGGGTCAGCAATACTATCACACAGTGTGAACTGCAATGCGGGCTAGCACTCAAAGCTGCATGGCAATGAGGGAATTATCATCAAGGATTATTCAGCGGGCAGAAAGCCATCTGCCGGCCATATCCGCAGTGTTCATTCCGGGCATCCTGAACTGGGAAGCGGACTATCTCGGTCGTCAGGACGTAGACGGAGTGGAGCCTCCATCCGGAGGTGTTTCAACTTCTCGTGGACACGTGGGGCCTTCCAGATGTGGATCTGGTGGCGTCTCGACACAATCACAAGGTTCCGGTCTTTGGAGCAAGGACAAGGGATCCTCAAGCTGCGTTCGTGGGTTCTGGCAATTCCATGGAACTTTCAGCTACCGTACGTGTTCCCTCCAGTGTCACTCCTGCCCAGAGTAATATGGAAGTACAAGCAAGAAGGAGGAAACCTTCTGGTCGCTCCAGCGTGGCCCAGAAGGCACTGGTCCTCCGATCTACTCTGTCTTCTCTTGGGATCGTCTACTTCCACAACGACCTGACCTCCTCGTTCAGGGCCCTTGTGTTTACCAGGATTTAACCCGTCTGGCTTCGACGGCATGGTCCTTGAGGCTTCTGTCCTGAGGGCCAAGGGTTTTTCTGAGGCGGTCGTTCAAACTATGTTGAAGGACCGTAAACCGGCTTCTGCTCGGATCTACCATAGGGTCTGGAATGCTTACTTTACTTGGTGTGCGTCTCACGATCATGACGTTTTCAAGTTTATTACGGCCATACTGTTGGCCTTTCTACTACAGGGCCTGGACTTAGGCCTGTGTCTGGCCTCCCTCAAGGTTCACATCTCTGCCTTGTCGGTTTGGTTTCAGAGAAAAATTGCTACCCTACCTGATGCACATCCATTCACTCAGGGTGTGTTGCGGATTCAGTCTCCTTATGTGCCACTTGTGGCCCCTTGGGACTTGTCGGTGGTTTTGGAGGCCTTTACAAGAGTCTCCATTCGAACCTCTTGCATCTGCTGACCTTAAGTGGCTTTCCCTTAAGGTCCAATTCTTGCTGGCGATAGCTTCAGCTAGAAGGGTCTCGGACTTGGGTGCCTTATTCTGTAAGTCCCCCTATTTGATATTTCTCTGACGTCCTAGTGGATGCTGGGACTCCGTAAGGACCATGGGGAATAGCGGCTCCGCAGGAGACAGGGCACAAAATAAATGCTTAAGGATCATTTGGTGTGCACTGGCTCCTCCCCCTATGACCCTCCTCCAAGCCTCAGTTAGATTTTTGTGCCCGGCCGAGAAGGGTGCAATCTAGGTGGCTCTCCTGAGCTGCTTAGAATAAAAGTTTAGTTAGGTTTTTTTATTTTCAGTGAGTCCTGCTGGCAACAGGCTCACTGCACCGTGGGACTAAGGGGAGAAGAAGCGAACTCACCTGAGTGCAGAGTGGATTGGGCTTCTTAGGCTACTGGACGTTAGCTCCAGAGGGACGATCACAGGTTCAGCCTGGATGGGTCACCGGAGCCGCGCCGCCGTCCCCCTTACAGAGCCAGAAGAGACGAAGAGGTCCGGTGAAAGCGGCGGCAGAAGACATCCTGTCTTCAGACTAAGGTAGCGCACAGCACCGCAGCTGTGCGCCATTGCTCTCAGCACACTTCACACTCCGGTCACTGAGGGTGCAGGGCGCTGGGGGGGGAGCGCCCTGAGACGCAATATAACACAAATACCTTAGCTGGCTAAAGGAATACATCACATATAGCTCCAGGGCTATATGGATGTATTTTTTCCCCTGCCATTTTACACAGAAAAAGCGGGAGATAAGGACGTCGTGAAGGGGCGGGGCCTATCTCCTCAGCACACTGGCGCCATTTTTCCCTCACAGCTCCGCTGGAAGGACGGCTCCCTGACTCTCCCCTGCAGTCCTGCTTCTGATTCAGGGTAAAAAAAGAGAAGGGGGGGCATTTTGGCAGCAGATAATAATAAAACAGCAGCTAGAAGGGATTAACACTTATATAAGGTTATCCCTGTATGTATATATATATAGCGCTGGGTGTGTGCTGGCAGACTCTCCCTCTGTCTCTCCAAAGGGCTAAGTGGGGTCCTGTCCTCTATCAGAGCATTCCCGGTGTGTGTGCTGTGTGTCGGTACGCGTGTGTCGACATGTATGAGGAGGAAAATGAGGTGGAGGCGGAGCAGTTGCCTGTGTTAGTGATGTCACCCCCTAGGGAGTCGACACCTGACTGGATGATTGTGTTTAAGCAATTAAGTGATAATGTCAGCAATTTGCAAAAAACTGTTGACGACATGAGAAAGCCGGCAAATCAATTAGTGCCTGTTCAGGCGTCTCAGACACCGTCAGGGGCCCTAAAACGGCCGCTACCTCAGTGGGTCGACACGGATACAGATACTGAGTCTAGTGTCGACGGTGACGAGACAAACGTAATGTCCAGTAGGGCCACACGTTACATGATCACGGCAATGAAAGAGGCATTGAACCTTTCTGACACTACAAGTACCACAAAGGCGGGTATTATGTGGGGTGTGAAAAAACTGCCAATAGTTTTTCCTGAGTCTGATGAAATAAATGAGGTGTGTGATAAAGCGTGGGTTTCCCCCGATAAAAAACAGCTAATTTCTAATAAATTATTAGCACTATACCCTTTCCCGCCAGAGGTTAGGGCGCGGTGGGAAACACCCCCTAGGGTAGATAAGGCGCTCACACGTTTATCTAAACAAGTAGCGTTACCGTCCCCTGATACGGCCACCCTCAAAGAACCAGCTGATAGGAGGCTGGAAAATATCCTAAAAAGTATATACACACATACTGGTGTTATACTGCGACCAGCAATCGCATCAGCCTGGATGTGCAGTGCTGGAGTCGCATGGGCGGATTCCCTGACTGAGAATATTGATACCCTGGATAGGGACAATATTTTGTTAACTATAGAACATTTAAAGGATGCGTTGCTATATATGCGTGATGCGCAGAGGGATATTTGTACCCTGGCATCAAGAGTAAGCGCAATGTCCATCTCTGCCAGAAGAGCATTATGGACGCGACAGTGGTCAGGGGACGCAGATTCCAAACGGCACATGGAAGTATTGCCGTATAAGGGGGAGGAGTTATTTGGGGCTGGTCTAACAGACCTGGTGGCAACGGCTGGAAAATCCACCTTTTTACCCCAGGTTACTTCACATCAGCAGAAAAAGACACAGTCTTTTCAAACTCAGTCCTTTCGTTCCCATAAGTACAAGCGAGCAAAAGGCCACTCTTTTCTGCCCAAGGGCAGAGGAAGAGGAAAAAGACTGCACCATGCAGCCGCTTCCCAGGAGCAGAAGCCCTCCCCTGCTTCTACCAAGTCTTCAGCATGACGCTGGGGCTTTACAAGCAGACTCAGACACGGTGGGAGCCCGTCTCAAGAATTTCAACGCGCAGTGGGCTCACTCGCAAGTGGATCCCTGGATTCTACAGGTAGTATCACAGGGGTACAAACTGGAATTCGAGGCGTTTCCTCCTCATCGGTTCCTGAAGTCTGCTTTACCAAAGTCTCCCTCCGACAGGGAGGCAGTTCTGGAAGCCATTCACAAGCTGTACTCCCAGCAGGTGATAATCAAGGTACCCCTCTTACAACAGGGGAAGGGGTATTATTCCACACTATTTGTGGTACCGAAGCCGGACGGCTCGGTGAGACCAATCTTAAATCTAAAATCTTTGAACACTTACATAAAAAGGTTCAAATTCAAGATGGAGTCACTCAGAGCAGTGATAGCGAACCTGGAAGAAGGGGACTATATGGTGTCTCTGGACATCAAAGATGCTTGTCTCCACGTCCCAATATACCCTTCTCACCAAGGGTACCTCAGGTTTGTAGTACAAAACTGTCATTATCAGTTTCAGACGCTGCCGTTTGGATTGTCCACGGCGCCTCGGGTCTTTACCAAGGTAATGGCCGAAATGATGATTCTTCTACGAAGAAAAGGCATCTTAATTATCCCTTACTTGGACGATCTCCTGATAAGGGCAAGAACCAAGGAACAGTTAGAAGTCGGAGTGGCACTATCTCAGGTAGTGCTAAGTCAGCACGGATGGATTCTAAATATCCCAAAATCGCAGCCGATTCCAACGACACGTCTACTGTTCTTAGGAATGATTCTGGACACAGTCCAGAAGAAGGTGTTTCTCCCGGAGGAGAAGGCCAGGGAGTTATCCGAGCTAGTCAGGAACCTCCTAAAACCAGGACAGGTCTCAGTGCATCAGTGCACGAGGGTCCTGGGAAAAATGGTGGCTTCTTACGAAGCGATTCCATTCGGAAGATTCCATGCAAGAACGTTTCAGTGGGATCTACTGGACAAATGGTCCGGATCGCATCTTCAGATGCATCAGCGGATAACCCTGTCGCCAAGGACAAGGGTGTCTCTCCTGTGGTGGCTTCAGAGTGCTCATCTACTAGAGGGCCGCAGATTTGGCATTCAGGATTGGATCCTGGTAACCACGGATGCCAGCCTGAGAGGCTGGGGAGCAGTCACACAGGGAAGGAATTTCCAGGGCTTGTGGTCAAGCATGGAGACATCTCTTCATATAAACATTCTGGAACTAAGGGCCATTTACAATGCCTTAATTCAAGCAAAACCTCTGCTTCAGGGTCAGGCGGTGTTGATCCAATCGGACAACATCACGTCAGTCGCCCACGTAAACAGACAGGGCGGCACGAGAAGCAGGAGGGCAATGGCAGAAACTGCAAGGATTCTTCGCTGGGCGGAAAATCATGTGATAGCACTGTCAGCAGTGTTCATTCTGGGAGTGGACAACTGGGAAGCAGACTTCCTCAGCAGACACGACCTTCACCCGGGAGAGTGGGGACTTCACCCAGAAGTCTTCCACCAAATTGTAAACCGTTGGGAAAAACCAAAGGTGGACATGATGGCGTCACGTCTAAACAAAAAACTGGACAGATATTGCGCCAGGTCAAGGGACCCTCAGGCAATAGCAGTGGACGCTCTGGTAACGCCGTGGGTGTACCAGTCAGTGTATGTGTTCCCTCCTCTGCCCCTCATACCAAAAGTATTGAGAATCATAAGAAGGAGAGTAAGAACTATACTCGTGGTTCCGGATTGGCCAAGAAGGTCTTGGTACCCGGAACTTCAAGAGATGCTCACGGACGAACCGTGGCCTCTACCTCTAAGAAAGGACCTGCTACTGCAGGGGCCTTGTCTGTTCCAAGACTTACCGCGGCTGCGTTTGACGGCATGGCGGTTGAACGCCGGATCCTAAAGGACAAGGGCATTCCAGAAGAAGTCATCCCTACTCTGGTCAAAGCCAGAAAGGAAGTAACCGCAAAACATTATCACCGCATTTGGCGTAAATATGTTGCGTGGTGTGAGGCCAAGAAGGCCCCTACAGAGGAATTTCAACTGGGTCGTTTCTTGCATTTCCTGCAAACAGGACTGTCTATGGGCCTAAAATTAGGGTCCATTAAGGTTCAAATTTCGGCCTTGTCGATATTCTTCCAGAAAGAACTGGCTTCAGTACCTGAAGTTCAGACATTTGTGAAAGGGGTGCTGCACATACAGCCTCCTTTTGTGCCTCCAGTGGCACCTTGGGATCTCAATGTTGTGTTGAGTTTTCTAAAATCACATTGGTTGAACCATTGTCTACGGTAGATTTAAAATATCTCACGTGGAAGGTGTCGATGCTGTTGGCCTTGGCTTCAGCCAGGCGTGTGTCAGAATTGGCGGCTTTATCATGTAAAAGCCCTTACCTAATTTTTCATTCTGACAGGGCGGAATTGAGGACTCGTCCTCAATTTCTACCTAAGGTGGTTTCTGCATTTCACATGAACCAACCTATTGTGGTACCTGCGGCTACTAGGGACTTAGAGGACTCTAAGTTGCTGGACGTTGTCAGGGCCTTGAAAATATATGTTTCCAGGACGGCTGGAGTCAGAAAATCTGACTCTCTGTTTATCCTGTATGCACCCAACAAGCTGGGTGCTCCTGCTTCAAAGCAGACGATTGCTCGTTGGATTTGTAGTACAATTCAGCTTGCACATTCCGTGGCAGGATTGCCACAGCCAAAATCAGTAAAAGCCCATTCCACAAGGAAAGTGGGCTCATCTTGGGCGGCTGCCCGAGGGGTCTCGGCTTTACAACTTTGCCGAGCAGCTACTTGGTCAGGGGCAAACACGTTTGCAAAATTCTACAAATTTGATACCCTGGCTGAGGAGGACCTGGAGTTCTCTCACTCGGTGCTGCAGAGTCATCCGCACTCTCCCGCCCGTTTGGGAGCTTTGGTATAATCCCCATGGTCCTTACGGAGTCCCAGCATCCACTAGGACGTCAGAGAAAATAAGATTTTACTTACCGATAAATCTATTTCTCGTAGTCCGTAGTGGATGCTGGGCGCCCATCCCAAGTGCGGATTGTCTGCAATACTTGTATATAGTTATTGTTACAAAAATTCGGGTTATTATTGTTGAGCCATCTATTCAGAGGCTCCTTTGCATTTATCATACTGTTAACTGGGTTCAGATCACGAGTTGTACGGTGTGATTGGTGTGGCTGGTATGAGTCTTACCCGGGATTCAATATCCTTCCTTATTATGTACGCTCGTCCGGGCACAGTATCCTAACTGAGGCTTGGAGGAGGGTCATAGGGGGAGGAGCCAGTGCACACCACCTGATCCTTAAGCTTTTATTTTGTGCCCTGTCTCCTGCGGAGCCGCTATTCCCCATGGTCCTTACGGAGTCCCAGCATCCACTACGGACTACGAGAAATAGATTTATCGGTAAGTAAAATCTTATTTTCACTGTGACCGGGCGGTTCTTTACCTAAGGTGGTGTCTTCCTTCCACCTTAACTAGGAGATTGTGGTTCCGGCCTTTAATTCTCCTGAGTTGTCTACCAAAGAGCGGTCTTTGGATGTGATACAGGCTCTCCGTATCTGTGTGAAGAGAACTTCCTCCATTCGGAAGTCTGATTCTCTTTTCTCTGACGTCCTAGTGGATGCTGGGAACTCCGTAAGGACCATGGGGAATAGCGGCTCCGCAGGAGACTGGGCACAAAGTAAAAGCTTTAGGACTACCTGGTGTGCACTGGCTCCTCCCCCTATGACCCTCCTCCAAGCCTCAGTTAGATTTTTGTGCCCGGCCGAGAAGGGTGCATTCTAGGAGCTCTCCTGAGTTCTTAGGAAAAGTTTAGTTTTAGGTTTTTTATTTTCAGTGAGTCCTGCTGGCAACAGGCTCACTGCATCGAGGGACTAAGGGGAGAAGAAGCGAACTCGCCTGCTTGCAGCCGGATTGGGCTTCTTAGGCTACTGGACACCATTAGCTCCAGAGGGACCGAACACATGCCCAGCCTCGGAGTCCGGTCCCAGAGCCGCGCCGCCGGCCCCCTTACAGAGCCAGAAGCAAGAAGAGGTCCGGAAAATCGGCGGCAGAAGACATCCTGTCTTTTACAAGGTAGCGCACAGCACTGCAGCTGTGCGCCATTGCTCCTCAGCACACTTCACACTTCGGTCACTGAGGGTGCAGGGCGCTAGGGGGGGGCGCCCTGAGCAGCAATAAAAACACCTTGGCTGGCAAAAATACATCACATATAGCCCCCAGGGCTATATGGATGAATTTTAACCCCTGCCAGATTCCACAGAAAAGCGAGAGAAAAGGCCGCCGAGAAGGGGGCGGAGCCTATCTCCTCAGCACACTGGCGCCATTTTCCCTCACAGCTCCGCTGGAAGGACGTCTCCCTGGCTCTCCCCTGCAGTCCTGCACTACAGAAAAGGGTAAAAAAGAGAGGGGGGGCACTAATTAGGCGCAGTATTAACAATACAGCAGCTATAAGGGGAAAAACACTTATATAAGGTTATCCCTGTATATATATAGCGCTCTGGTGTGTGCTGGCAAACTCTCCCTCTGTCTCCCCAAAGGGCTAGTGGGGTCCTGTCCTCTATCAGAGCATTCCCTGTGTGTGTGCTGTGTCGGTACGTTTGTGTCGACATGTATGAGGAGGAAAATGATGTGGAGGCGGAGCAATTGCCTGTAATAGTGATGTCTCCCCCTGGGGGGTCGACACCTGAGTGGATGAACTGTTGGAAGGAATTACGTGACAGTGTCAGCTCTTTACAAAAGACGGTTGATGACATGAGACAGCCGGCTACTCAGCTTGTGCCTGTCCAGACGTCTCATAGGCCGTCAGGTGCTCTAAAGCGACCGTTACTTCAGATGGCAGATACAGACGCCGACACGGATACTGACTCCAGTGTCGACGGTGAAGAGACAAACGTGACTTCCAGTAGGGCCACACGTTATATGATTGCGGCAATGAAAGATGTTTTACACATTTCTGATAATACGAGTACCACCAAAAGGGTATTATGTTCGGTGAGAAAAAACTACCTGTAGTTTTTCCTGAATCTGAGGAATTAAATGAAGTGTGTGATGAAGCGTGGGTTTCCCACGATAAAAAACTGATAATATCTAAAAAGTTATTGGCATTATACCCTTTCCCGCCAGAGGTTAGGGCGCGTTGGGAAACACCCCCTAGGGTGGATAAAGCGCTCACACGCTTATCAAAACAGGTGGCACTACCCTCTCCGGAGACGGCCGCCCTTAAGCATCCTGCTGATAGAAAGCAGGAGAATATCCTAAAATGTATTTACACACATACTGGTGTTATACTGCGACCAGCAATCGCCTCAGCCTGGATGTGCAGTGCTGGGGTGGCTTGGTCGGATTCCCTGACTGAAAATATTGATACCCTGGATAGGGACAGTATATTACTGACTATAGAGCATTTAAAAGATGCATTTCTATATATGCGTGATGCACAGAGGGATATTTGCCGACTGGCATCAAGAGTAAGTGCGCTGTCCATTTCTGCCAGAAGAGGGTTATGGATGCGGCAGTGGTCAGGTGATGCGGATTCCAAACGGCATATGGAAGTATTGCCTTATAAAGTGGAGGAGTTATTTGGGGTCGGTTTATCAGACCTGGTGGCCACGGCAACGGCTGGGAAATCCACATTTTTACCCCAGGTCGCCTCTCAACATAAGAAGACGCCGTATTACCAGGCGCAGTCCTTTCGTCCCCATAAGGGCAAGCGGGCAAAATGATCCTCATTTCTGCCCCGTGGCAGAGGAAGGGGAAAGAGGCTGCAGCAGACAGCCAGTTCCCAGGAACAGAAGCCCTCTCCCGCTTCTGCCAAGTCCTCAGCATGACGCTGGGGCTTTACAAGCGGACTCAGGCACGGTGGGGGCACGTCTCAAGAATTTCAGCGCGCAGTCGGCTCACTCGCAAGTAGACCCCTGGATCCTTCAGGTGGTATCTCAGGGGTACAAATTGGAATTCGAGACATCTCCCCCTCGCCGTTTCCTAAAGTCTGGTTTACCAACGTCTCCCTCCGACAGGGAGGCGGTATTGGAGGCCATTCACAAGCTGTATTCTCAGCAGGTGATAATCAAGGTACCCCTCCTGCAACAGGGCAAGGGGTATTATTCAACGCTGTTTGTGGTACCGAAGCCGGACGGCTCGGTGAGACCTATTTTAAATCTAAAATCTTTGAACACTTACATACGGAGGTTCAAATTCAAGATGGAGTCACTCAGAGCCGTGATCGCGAACCTGGAAGAAGGGGACTATATGGTGTCTCTGGACATCAAGGATGCTTACCTCCATGTCCCAATTTACCCTTCTCATCAAGGGTACCTCAGGTTTGTGGTACAGAACTGTCACTATCAGTTTCAGACGCTGCCGTTTGGATTGTCCACGGCACCCCGGGTCTTTACCAAGGTAATGGCCGAAATGATGATACTTCTTCGAAGAAAAGGCGTGTTAATTATCCCTTACTTGGACGATCTCCTGATAAGGGCAAGATCCAGGGAACAGTTAGTAGTCGGAGTAGCACTATCTCAAGTAGTGCTGCGGCAGCACGGTTGGATTCTAAATATCCCAAAATCGCAGCTGATTCCGACGACACGTCTGCTGTTCCTAGGGATGATTCTGGACACAGTCCAGAAAAAGGTGTTTCTCCCGGAGGAGAAAGCCAGGGAGTTATCCGAGCTAGTCAGAAACCTCCTGAAACCAGGCCGAGTCTCAGGGCATCAATGCACAAGGGTCCGGGGAAAAATGGTGGCTTCCTACGAAGCGATTCCATTCGGCAGATTCCACGCAAGAACATTCCAGTGGGATCTGCTGGACAAATGGTCCGGATCGCATCTTCAGATGCATCAGCGGATAACCCTGTCCCCAAGGACAAGGGTGTCTCTCCTGTGGTGGTTGCAGAGTGCTCATCTTCTAGAGGGCCGCAGATTCGGCATTCAGGACTGGGTCCTGGTGACCACGGATGCCAGCCTGAGAGGCTGGGGAGCAGTCACACAGGGAAGAAATTTCCAGGGCTTGTGGTCAAGCCTGGAGACATCACTTCACATAAATATACTGGAGCTAAGGGCCATTTACAATGCTCTAAGCCTAGCAAGACCTCTGCTTCAAGGTCAGCCGGTGTTGATCCAGTCGGACAACATCACGGCAGTCGCCCACGTAAACAGACAGGGCGGCACAAGAAGCAGGAGTGCAATGGCAGAAGCTGCAAGGATTCTTCGCTGGGCGGAAAATCATGTGATAGCTCTGTCAGCAGTGTTTTCCGGGAGTGGACAACTGGGAAGCAGACTTCCTCAGCAGGCACGATCTCCACCCGGGAGAGTGGGGACTTCATCCAGAAGTCTTCCACATGATTGTGAACCGTTGGGAAAAACCAAAGGTGGACATGATGGCGTCCCGCCTCAACAAAAAACTGGACAGGTATTGCGCCAGGTCAAGGGACCCTCAGTCAATAGCTGTGGACGCTCTGGTAACACCGTGGGTATACCAGTCAGTGTATGTGTTCCCTCCTCTGCCTCTCATACCCAAGGTACTGAGGATTATAAGGCGGAGAGGAGTAAGAACTATACTCGTGGCTCTGGATTGGCCAAGAAGGACTTGGTACCCGGAACTTCAAGAGATGCTCGCAGAGGACCCGTGGCCTCTGCCTCTAAGAAGGGACCTGCTCCAGCAAGGACCCTGTCTGTTTCAAGACTTACCGCGGCTGCGTTTGACGGCATGGCGGTTGAACGCCGGATCCTAAAGGAGAAAGGCATTCCGGAGGAAGTCATTCCTACCCTGATCAAAGCCAGGAAGGAGGTGACCGCACAGCAGTAATCCGCATTTGGCGAAAATATGTTGCGTGGTGCGAGGCCAGGAAGGCCCCAACGGAGGAATTTCAACTGGGTCGATTCCTGCATTTCCTGCAAACAGGGTGTCTATGGGCCTCAAATTGGGGTCCATTAAGGTTCAAATTTCGGCCCTGTCGATTTTCTTCCAGAGAGAACTGGCTTCAGTTCCTGAAGTCCAGACGTTTGTCAAGGGAGTGCTGCATATACAGCCTCCTTTTGTGCCTCCAGTGGCACCTTGGGATCTCAATGTAGTTTTGGGGTTCCTCAAATCACATTGGTTTGAACCGCTTAAATCCGTGGATTTAAAATATCTCACATGGAAAGTGGCCATGCTGTTGGCCCTGGCTTCGGCCAGGCGCGTGTCAGAATTGGCGGCTTTATCTTGCAAAAGCCCATATCTGATTTTCCATTCGGATAGGGCAGAACTGAGGACTCGTCCTCAGTTTCTCCCTAAGGTGGTGTCAGCCTTCATCTGAACCAACCTATTGTGGTGCCTGCGGCTACTAGGGACTTGGAGGACTCCAAGTGCTAGACGTTGTCAGGGCCCTGAAAATATATATTTCCAGGACGGCTGGAGTCAGAAAATCTGACTCGCTGTTTATCCTGTATGCACCCAATAAGCTGGGTGCTCCTGCTTCTAAGCAGACTATTGCTCGTTGGATTTGTAGTACAATTCAGCTTGCACATACTGTGGCAGGCCTGCCACAGCCAAAATCTGTAAATGCCCATTCCACAAGGAAGGTGGGCTCATCTTGGGCGGCTGCCCGAGGGGTCTCGGCTTTACAACTTTGCCGAGCAGCTACTTGGTCAGGGGCAAACACGTTTGCAAAATTCTACAAATTTGATACCCTGGCTGAGGAGGACCTGGAGTTCTCTCATTCGGTGCTGCAGAGTCATCCGCACTCTCCCGCCCATTTGGGAGCTTTGGTATAATCCCCATGGTCCTTACGGAGTTCCCAGCATCCACTAGGACGTCAGAGAAAATAAGAATTTACTTACCGATAATTCTATTTCTCGTAGTCCGTAGTGGATGCTGGGCGCCCATCCCAAGTGCGGATTATCTGCATTACATGTACATAGTTATTGTTAACTAAATCGGGTTATTGTTGTAGTGAGCCATCTTTTCTAGAGGCTCCTCTGTTATCATACTGTTAACTGGGTTCAGATCACAAGTTGTACGGTGTGATTGGTGTGGCTGGTATGAGTCTTACCCGGGATTCAAAATCCTTCCTTATTGTGTACGCTCGTCCGGGCACAGTATCCTAACTGAGGCTTGGGGGAGGAGCCAGTGCACACCAGGTAGTCCTAAAGCTTTTACTTTGTGCCCAGTCTCCTGCGGAGCCGCTATTCCCCATGGTCCTTACGGAGTTCCCAGCATCCACTACGGACTACGCGAAATAGAATTATCGGTAAGTAAATTCTTATTTTTGTATTGTTTGGTTTTCACAAACGTGGCTGGCCTGCTTCCAAGCAGACTCTGGCCAGATGGATTAGAATGGCAATTGCGCATGCTTATGTACAGGTGGGTCATCCAGCTCCTGCTACCATTAAGGCCCATTCTACTCTGTCGGTTGGACCTTCTTGGGCGGTCCACCATGGTGCGACACTTGAACAATTGTGCAAGGCGGCTACGTGGTCTTCCGGGAACACGTTTATAAGGTTCTGCCTTCGATACCGCCGCTTCCCAGGATGCCTCCTTTGGATGACGGGTTCTTGTGCCCACTACAGTGCATTACCTCCCATAAGTAACTGCTTTAGGACATCCCCGATGTTAATCCTTGTAGAGCCCAGTGTACCCCGCAGCAGAAAACGAGACTTATGGTAAGAACTTACCGTTGTTAAATCTCTTTCTGCGAGGTACACTGGGCTCCACAAGGCACCCACCCTGACGCACTTAGTTTCTTTGGGTTGGTATTGTCATAGCCGCTGACATCCTCTCCTGTGGTGAGTGTGTGGTGTAATTGGCTACGAGTGATTGTCGTCTCTGGTACCTGCCACTGCATTGGGCTGGTTAACGAAACTGAGCTCCCTGTGCATGGAGGCGGGGTTATAGAGGAGGCGGCGCTGTGAATCTTGGGAACAGTCAAAAGCTTTGAGCCTGTTGGTGCCACGGATCCAGATCCTATTCTACACCCCGATGTTATTCCTTGTGGAGCGCAGTGTACCTCAGAGAAAGAGACTTAACAACGGTAAGTTCTTACCATAAATCTTGTTTTTTTTGTGTAAGCAGCTGCCACTCTGATTGGATGTAGGGTTTTTCTGTAATGATTTCCAATTGTTTCGCATAGTCCATCTGGGTAAACTGCCTTCCCTCCCTTATGATATACTGTTGTCTTGTTTCGGTTTTTTTTTTAGTTTGAATGTGATGTCTCCATTAGGGCTTTGTTAGTGAAACAACTGGTGTCCTACTTGATGTAGGAGGGGTATATAGGGGAGAGAGCATCAATTAGCTTTAAGTAATTGATTTCTCCAAGTTCCCAACTCTATACCCAGTGTAAGCCATGTCCCCCAGTTGAACAATGAGAGAGATTTTCTGGAAAGTACATAAGAAAATTCGGATTTTCTTTGTCGTGAACACAAGCACCAAACCTACCCGTGTCTCTTACATAGACATCTATGTGCTCTTATATATACTGGTTGCTCAGGTTACAGATCCTGGAATTCTGCTGTTTCCTCTACACACGCTGCTCAGAATGATTGTAGTGTGTCACATTATCCCCATTTCCATGACTTGTGCAGAGAAAGTGGCAGCATCCTGGTGCATCAGCTGACGGGAGGTATGGCCAGATTTGTAGCATATATCACCTATCTATGCTTTTTACAGGAGGTCAGAATATCATTATTTAGATTTTGTATGAAACCCTTTCTCCACACCTCTCCTCCCTTCCCCACTGTCCGCTCACTCCTGTGCATCTCTGACACTGGGGGGAGGGATCAGAGTTCTTACCAAGGGGGGTATCCAATTAGCCTTGATAACATTAGCTGCGCTCTCAAATTGTGTTATCACACCTATCTTCCAAAAAATCAGGTTATCGCAGCCTGCGCGCTCCCATTTCTCTATCGTCCTAGTGGATGCTGGGGTTCCTGAAAGGACCATGGGGAATAGCGGCTCCGCAAGAGACAGGGCACAAAAAGTAAAGCTTTAGGATCAGGTGGTGTGCACTGGCTCCTCCCCCTATGACCCTCCTCCAAGCCTCAGTTAGATTTTTGTGCCCGGCCGAGAAGGGTGCAATCTAGGTGGCTCTCCTAAAGAGCTGCTTAGAAAAGTTTAGCTTAGGTTTTTTATTTTACAGTGAGTCCTGCTGGCAACAGGATCACTGCAACGAGGGACTTAGGGGAGAAGAAGTGAACTCACCTGCGTGCAGGATGGATTGGCTTCTTTGGCTACTGGACATTAGCTCCAGAGGAACGATCACAGGTACAGCCTGGATGGTCACCGGAGCCTCGCCGCCGGCCCCCTTGCAGATGCTGAAACGAGAAGAGGTCCAGAATCGGCGGCAGAAGACTCCTCAGTCTTCTTAAGGTAGCGCACAGCACTGCAGCTGTGCGCCATTTCCTCTCAGCACACTTCACACGGCAGTCACTGAGGGTGCAGGGCGCTGGGAGGGGGGCGCCCTGGGAGGCAAATGAAAACCTTTTTTGGCTAAAAATACCTCACATATAGCCTCCGGGGGCTATATGGAGATATTTAACCCCTGCCAGAATCCATTAAAGAGCGGGAGACGAGCCCGCCGAAAAAGGGGCGGGGCCTATCTCCTCAGCACACAACGCCATTTTCCCTCACAGAAAGGCTGGAGGGAAGGCTCCCAGGCTCTCCCCTGCACTGCACTACAGAAACAGGGTTGAAACAGAGAGGGGGGGCACTAATTTGGCGTTAGAAATATATAAAAGATGCTATAAGGGAAAACACTTATATAAGGTTGTCCCTATATAATTATAGCGTTTTTGGTGTGTGCTGGCAAACTCTCCCTCTGTCTCTCCAAAGGGCTAGTGGGTCCTGTCCTCTATCAGAGCATTCCCTGTGTGTGTGCTGTGTGTCGGTACATGTGTGTCGACATGTATGAGGACGATGTTGGTGAGGAGGCGGAGCAATTGCCTGTAATGGTGATGTCACTCTCTAGGGAGTCGACACCGGAATGGATGGCTTATTTAGGGAATTACGTGATAATGTCAACACGCTGCAAGGTCGGTTGACGACATGAGACGGCCGACAAACAATTAGTACCGGTCCAGACGTCTCAGAAACACCGTCAGGGGTTTTAAAACGCCCGTTTACTTTAGTCGGTCGACACGGACACTGAATCCAGTGTCGACGGTGAATAAACAAACGTATTCCTTATTAGGGCCACACGTTAAGGGCAATGAAGGAGGTGTTACATATTTCTGATACTACAAGTACCACAAAAGAGGGTATTATGTGGGATGTGAAAAAACTACCGTAGTTTTTCCTGAATCAGATAAATTAAATGAAGTGTGTGATGATGCGTGGGTTCCCCCCGATAGAAAATTATGGGCGGTATACCCTTTCCCGCCAGAAGTTAGGGCGCGTTGGGAAACACCCCTTAGGGTGGATAAGGCGCTCACACGCTTATCAAATCAAGTGGCGGTACCTTCTATAGATAGGGCCGTCCTCAAGGAGCCAGCTGACAGGAGGCTGGAAAATATCATAAAAAGTATATACACACATACTGGTGTTATACTGCGACCAGCGATCGCCTCAGCCTGGATGTGCAGAGCTGGGGTGGCTTGGTCGGATTCCCTGACTAAAAATATTGATACCCTTGACAGGGACAGTATTTTATTGACTATAGAGCATTTAAAGGATGCATTTTCTATATATGCGAGATGCACAGAGGGATATTTGCACTCTGGCATCAAGAGTAAGTGCGATGTCCATATCTGCCAGAAGATGTTTATGGACATGACAGTGGTCAGGTGATGCAGATTCCAAACGGCACAAAGGTGTATTGCCGTATAAAGGAAGAGGAGTTATTTGGGGTCGGTCCATCGGACCTGGTGGCCACGGCAACTGCTGGAAAATCCACCGTTTTTACCCTAAGTCACATCTCTGCAGAAAAAGACACCGTCTTTTCAGCCTCAGTCCTTTTCGTCCCTATAAGAGTCATATCTGCCCAGGGATAGAGGAAAGGGAAGAAGACTGCAGCAGGCAGCCCATTCCCAGGAACAGAAGCGTTCCACCGCTTCTGCCAAGCTCTCAGCATGACGCTGGGACCGTACAGGACCCCTGGATCCTACATGTAGTATCCCAGGGGTACAGATTGGAATGTCGAGACGTTTCCCCTTCGCAGGCTCCTGAAGTCTGGTTTACCAAGGTCTCCCTCCGACAAGGAGGCAGTATGGGAAACAATTCACAAGCTGTATTCCCAGCAGGTGATAATCAAATTACCCCTCCTACAACAAGAAAAGGGGTATTATTCCACATTATATTGTGGTACTGAAGCCAGAAGGCTAGGTGAGACCTATTCTAAATCTAAAAAAATTTGAACACTTACAAAGGTTCAAATCAAGATGGAGTCACTCAGAGCAGTGATAACGAACCAGGAAGAAGGGGACTATATAGTGTCCCGAGACATCAGGGATGCTTACCTCCATGTCCCAAATTTGCCCTTCTCACCAAGGGTACCTCAGGTTCGTGGTACAGAACTGTCACTATCAGTTTCAGACGCTGCCGTTTGGATTGTCCACGGCACCCCGGGTCTTTACCAAGGTAATGGCCGAAATGATGATTCTTCTTCGAAGAAAAGGCATCTTAATTATCCCTTACTTGGACGATCTCCTGATAAGGGCAAAGTCCAGGGAACAGTTGGAGGTCGGAGTAGCACTATCTCGGATACTGCTACAACAGCACGGGTGGACTCTAAATATTCCAAAATCGCAGCTGATCCCGACGACAAGTCTGCTGTGCCTAGGGATGATTCTGGACACAGTCCAGAAAAAGGTGTTTCTCCCGGAAGAGAAAGCCAGGGAGTTATCCGAGCTAGTCAGGAACCTCCTAAAATCAGTGCATCATTGCACAAGGGTCCTTGTAAAAATGGTGACTTCCTACGAAGCAATTCCATTCGGCAGATTTCACGCAAGAATTTTTCAGTGGGATCTGCTGGACAAATGGTCCGGATCGCATCTTCAGATGCATCAGCGGATAACCCTATATCCAAGGACAAGGGTGTCTCTCCTGTGGTGGTTACAGAGTGCTCATCTTCTAGAGGGCCGCAGATTCGGCATTCAGGATTGGATGCTGGTGACCACGGAGGCCAGCCCGAGAGGCTGGGGAGCAGTCACACAAGGAAAAAATTTCCAGGGAGTGTGATCAAGTCTGGAGACTTTTCTCCACATAAATATACTGGAGCTAAGGGTAAATTTATAATACTCTAAGCTTAGCAAGACCTCTGCTTCAAGGTCAGCCGGTATTGATCCAGTGGGAAAAACATCACGGCAGTCGCCCACGTAAATAGACAGGGCGGCACAAGAAGCAGGAGGGCAATGGCAAAAACTGCAAGGACTTTTCGCTGGGCGGAAAATCATGTGATAGCACTGTCAGCAGTGTTTCATTCCGGGAATGGAAACTGGGAAGCAGACTTCCTCAGCAGGCATGACTTCCACCCGGCAGAGTGGAAACTTCATCGGGAAGTTTTCCACATGATTGTAAACCGTTGGGAAATACCAAAGGTGGACATGATGGCGTCCCGTCTGAACAAAAAACGGGACAGGTATTGCGCCAGGTTAAGAGACCCTCAGGCAATAGCTGTGGACGTTCTGGTAACACCGTGGATGTACCAGTCGGTGTATGTGTTCCATCCTCTGCTTCTCATACCTAAGGTACTGAGAATTATAAGACGTAGAGGAGTAAGAACTATACTCATGGCTTCGGATTGGCCAAGAAGGACTTGGTACCCGGAACTTCAAGAGATGCTCACAGAGGACTTATGGCCTCTGCCGCTAAGAAGGGACTTGTTTCAGCAAGTACCATGTCTGTTCCAAGACTTACTGCAGCTGCGTTTGACGGCATGGCGGTGGAACGCCGGATCCTAAGGGAAAAAGGCATTCCGGAAGAGGTCATTCCTACCCTGGTCAAAGCCAGAAAGGAGGTGACCGCACAACATTATCACCACATGTGGCAAAAATATGTTGCGTGGTGTGAGGCCAGAAAGGCCCCACGAAGAAATTTCAACTCGGTCGATTCCTGCATTTCCTGCAAACAGGAGTGTCTATGGGCCTCAAATTGGGGTCCATTAAGGTTCAAATTTCGGCCCTGTCGATTTTCTTCCAGAAAGAATTGGCTTCAGTTCCTGAAGTCCAGAAGTTTGTCAAGGGAGTATTGCATATACAACCCCCTTTTGTGCCTCCAGTGGCACTGTGGGATCTCAACGTAGTTCTGGGATTCCTCAAATCACATTGGTTTAAAACCAGTCAAATCTGTGGATTTGAAGCATCTCACATGAAAAGTGACCATGCTCTTGGCCCTGGCCTGGAACAGGCGAGTGTCAAATTGGTGTTTTTTTCTCAAAAAAGCCCATATCTGTTTGTCCATTCGGACAGGGCAGAGCTGCGGACTCGTCCCCAGTTCTCTCCCTAAGGTGGTGTCAGTGTTTCACCTGAACCAGCTTATTGTGGTGCCTTGCACCTACTAGGGACTTGGAGGACTCCAAGTTGCTAGATGTTGTCAGGGCCCTGAAAATATGTTTCCAGGACGGCTGGAGTCAGGAAAACTGACTTGCTGTTATCCTGTATGCACCCAACAAACTGGGTGCTCTTGCTTCTAAGCAGACTTGCTAGTTGGATGTGTAATACAATTCAGCTTGCACATTCCGTGGCAGGCCTGCCACAGCCAAAAATATGTAAATGCCCATTCCACAAGGAAGGTGGGCTCATCTTGGGCGGCTGCCCGAGGGGTCTCGGCTTTACAACTTTGCCGAGCGGCTATTTAGTCAGGGGCAAACACGTTTGTAAAATCCTACAAATTTGATACCCTGGCTAAGGAGGACCTGGAGTTCTCTCATTCGGTGCTGCAGAGTCATCCGCACTCTCCCGCCCGTTTGGGAGCTTTGGTATAATCCCCATGGTCCTTTCAGGAACCCCAGCATCCACTAGGACGATAGAGAAAATAAGAATTTACTTACCGATAATTCTATTTCTCGGAGTCCGTAGTGGATGCTGGGCGCCCATCCCAAGTGCGGATTATCTGCAATACTTGTACATAGTTACAAAAATTGGGTTATTATTGTTGTGAGCCATCTTTTCAGAGGCTCCGCTGTTATCATACTGTTAACTGGGTTCAGATCACAGGTTGTACAGTGTGATTGGTGTGGCTGGTATGAGTCTTACCCGGGATTCAAAATCCTTCCTTATTGTGTACGCTCGTCCGGGCACAGTATCCTAACTGAGGCTTGGAGGAGGGTCATAGGGGGAGGAGCCAGTGCACACCACCTGATCCTAAAGCTTTACTTTTTGTGCCCTGTCTCCTGCGGAGCCGCTATTCCCCATGGTCCTTTCAGGAACCCCAGCATCCACTACGGACTCCGAGAAATAGAATTATCGGTAAGTAAATTCTTATTTTATCACACCTATACTATTCCAAAACGTCAATAACAGGAATCACGTGATAATTCTAGCTGGCATTGGAGAAAGTGAGGAATTCTGCCTGTACCCCAAAAAAATGAAACTAACTTAGGAAAACACTGTAGACGTCTATTAGTGGCCATAATAAAAGTATTTACTGTCATTAAATTAGGTCAAATTTCTGTTATATGCATTTTTTTTTAAAAATGCAGAAAATTATATAAAGCTATTTTTTTCAGCAAAATGCGTGCTCTCATTAAATTTGGGGTACATAAAAATGGGTATAAGTACATATTTGGGTGATTTTAGGGAACTTAAAAAAAAGAGGAAACCTAATAAAAATAATTAAAAACTTCTAAGTGCCTCATTAGTCATTCAGAAGGATGTACCAGGGATTCAGAACCAAATGGCAACATTTTTAATAGGGATTTTTCATTACTTACCACCAGCTCAAAGATGGTGAAGAGAAATGCACGATAACCGCTATGGAGACTTATTAATAATAACTTATCGCCACTAACACGATACCAAATGATTGTATTTGCTATAAGTTATCAATATACTGCAGCTAATTGGATACTGCCTAACTGTCATTTCATTCCAATTTGATAACATCATTTTATTATAATTTTATATGTTTTGTATATATATGTTGTATCTGTGGCAGGAGGAAAGGGGTCTCTGTACTGCAAAGCTGACTGGAAATGGGAGTCCAGCAATTAGGCAACATACATAAAGATACCTCATGTTCCTTATACAATATAACACTACATCTGATTACAATGGTGATCTTCAGAGTATTAAATAAAAGTTTTTCTTTTTCTATTTTTTTACAGGTAACTTAAGGAGCTGGAGTCCCACTAAGAATAGAAGACAGGGCTGTGGAAAGAGACGGGAAAGGCTCCTTGTTCCCTGATCTAGCCAACTAAAGATATAATTTCTTCTTAAGCTTCTGAATGGTTCAAAGAAACGATTTTCATTTTATGGATAGAAGTTTTTATCCATTTAATGATGAGTCTCACAGGAGAGCGACCACATCTGTGTTCTGAGTGTGACAGAAGCTTTACATATAAATCACAGCTTCTCATACATCAGAGGAGTCACACAGGAGAGAAACCACATCTGTGCTCTGTGTGTGACAGAAGCTTTAAAAGTAAATCATATCTTCTCATACATCAGAGGAGTCACACAGGAGAGAAACCACATCTGTGCTCGGAGTGTGACAGAAGCTTTACACATAAATCAAAACTTATCATACATCAGAGGAGTCACACAGGAGAGAAACCATTTGAATGTTCTGAATGCAGCAAGTGTTTTTCCCAGAAGTCACTTCTTCTTATACATCAGAGGAGTCACACAGAAGAGAAACCATTTATTTGTTCTGAATGCAGCAAGTGTTTCTTCCAGAAGTCACATCTTGTTATACATCAGAGGATTCACACAGGAGAGAAACCACATCTGTGCTCTGAGTGTGACAGAAGCTTTACATGTAAATCACATCTTACCAAACATCAGAGGAGTCACACAGGAGAGAAACCACATATGTGCTCTGAGTGTGACAGAAGCTTTACATGTAAATCACATCTTATCAGACATCAGATGAGTCACACAGGAGAGAAACCATTTGAATGTTCTGAATGCAGCAAGTGTTTTCCCCAGAAGGCACCGCTTGTTATACATCAGAGAGTTCACACAGGAGAGAAACCATTTGAATGTTCTGAATGCAGCAAGTGTTTTTCCCTGAAGTCAGAGCTTGTTATACATCAGAGGAGTCACACAGGAGAAAACCCAATTATATGTTCTGAATGCAGCAAATGTTTTACCAGAAAGTCATATCTTGTTATACATCAGATGATTCACACAGGAGAGAAACCATTTAAATGTTCTGAATGTAGCAAGTGTTTTTCCCATAAGTCATTTCTTATTCGACATCAGAGGAGTCATACAGGAGAGAAATAATTTATATGTTCTGAGTGCAGCAAATGTTTTTCCCATAAGTCATATCTTGTTATACATCAGAGGAGTCACACAGGAGAGAAACCATTTACATGTTCTGAATGTAGCAAGTGTTTTACTAGAAAGAAAACACTCAGTAATCACATGCGGAGTCACTCTGAGGGCCTGAATGCAGCTTGTGTATCATAAGTAATGTAACTTATCACAACTGTATGAATTCAATGGAACCAATATCTATTTTCTGAATTTGACAAGTGTTTTATATAAATCAGTCTTGATAAAGACAGGAGAGGTCAGACAAGTGGACCTGGAGGTACTTTTCCCCTTGGGAAGGTCTCTGTGTTAGGAACTAGAGCTGCAGTATAACAATAGCCAATGACCGTGGGACTGCCATTACTGAGCTCTGTAATATACAGCTGTTCTGCTCATGCAGGTGCTGGGACTAGTAGAGAGTTCCAGCAGCTCCTCTCAGTACTGGGATTCCTTCTCTGACCAGCAGGGCTATGAGTGCTGGGTATTTCTACAGGAACAATGTATGCTGCTCTGTTTCACCGTATGGGTTATTGTACGGGGTGTTATTTTTAACCACTTTTAGATGCCATTTTGTCCATGTTTAACTCCATTTTGTATATGTATGACCTCATTGCTTTATATACTGTACATACTTTTTATTAGGATTAGTGCTTTGCAGACATATAGGCACCAGTTAGAAATATAGTGTCACGTTAAGTTACAAGTTTTCTTTCACCTTTGACATAGTGTGAAAGACATAGTGAGTGGGAAGTGTATACAGCTTTTAGGATGGCTGATTATAATAAATATATGTTCCTGTTATCAGTATCTCAGATAGAAACTGTTTAGTAAGATGTTTGGGGTATTGTGTACATAAGTAGGGGAAAGGGTACAGTTGTCTAGAATAACATAAATTATGTTATCCTGAATGACTACTGCACCCAGCGTGTAGGACTCACGAAGACCGAAGGAGGAGGAGCTGAGACATGCGCACAAGCTGAAGAGGTGCAAGGGAGCAAGCCGCAGGACCAGGAGAGGACCAACGCCAGGGAGGAGCTGCCTGTGCCTGTCACCAGAGCAACCAGAGCCGTCCGCGCTGAGTGGAGAAGACGCCGCAGAAGAGGAGGAGTCCAGCCAGCCTCAGGACCGGGGAAGGACATCCAACCTTCAGTGGAGCGGGACCCTGCAGCAAAGGAGGAGACTGACCAGCAACGGGATCACCGGCATCGCGGAGGACACCCGCTTACCGGAGCAAGGACCCACAGAAGACCCTGGCTGGCTTAAAGAAGATGGTGCAGAACAACGGGGAGGATGGCGCACTTCAGGATCCTGCATCAGGAGAGAAGATCCCCCTACATAGCGCAGCAGACCACACTGAAAAGGGTGCATCCCCGGTGCGGTGCTCTGCATCCCAGGTGGTGCCGAAGACGTTGAGTGTCGGAGGTGGCAGAAGCGCGGCAGCTTGGGGTGAGAAACCGCTGCAAACCTTCCGCTGCTAAACTCTGCAAATAGTAAATTAAGGGGGTAGGCTCCCCTCACCACAGTGCCCCACAGGATTAGTTAATTAAGGGCCCCACAGGATTAGTTAATTGAGGGGGTAGGATCCCCTCACTCTATAATGTGAATTTTGGCTCATACCGTGTGCTATAATGTGAATTTCGGCTCATACCGTGTGCTTTAGGGGTATATTCAATTGAAGTCGAAAACTGCCGTCTGTAGAAAAGACAGCTGTTTTTTACTTTTTAAGGTCGAATCGTGATTCGACCTATTCAATATGTTCGCCAATTCGGTGAATTTGACTTGTCAAAAAGCACGTGGATCGGCAGAATAGCTGCCGATCCACGTGCTTACAGCCCCCTTTTCAACCATCTCAGTCAGACATCAAAAGATGTTTGACTGAGATGCGGATCCAGAGGAGGAAAGGGGGGAGAGCTGCAGGGAGACGGGGGACTGCCACGGGCAGCCAGAGGAGATCAGCGCTACAGCCCAGCGCTGCAGCAGGATGTCACACAGCCGTGCCGCTCACAGCAGCGTCCACCCAACTCCAGCAAGCTTGCTGGAGCCGGGTGGACACTGCCGTGAGGTTGGGCGGCTGTGTGACATCCTTCTGCAGCGCTACTGTAGCACTGACATCCTCTGGCTGCCGGCGGCTGTCCCCCGTGGCTCCCCTCTCCTACTCCTGAGTCACTCATCTCAATTCCACTTGAAAAAGTCGAATTGAGATGAGATTTGAATAGGGGTTGTCAGATTCATTCCGACAAATGCATGTCGGAATGGATCTGATTTCATTTGAATATACCCCATAATGTGAATTTTGGCTCATACCGTGTGCTGTAATGTGAAAGGGGCACCAGTACTAGATAGTATAAGGAGACCTACTACATTGAAGGCCACGCCCCTTTTGAGTGGCCACGCCCCTTTTCCGGAGCGCACCTTAGGCGCGCGCATAATTGCAACCTTCACTATTTCATTCCCTCTTCAAAAATTCCTCTTCGACCACTGCACCTACATCTGTACATACACACCCTCATATCTTTATATACAGTGACACCGGTGGTGTGGGCACATACTTTCCTTTTTAGTTTTGTTTTTGGGGAGGGGAGGGGGGGGGGGGGCGCCATTTTTGATCTTGCCCTGGGCTCCAAAACCCTAGCTACGCCTCCGAGCAATATCTTTTGGGAAGTTTTGCAAGTATTGAAACTAACATTGCTGTCTGCAATATGGGGTTTCTTGTTTGAAATATATATTCACTGTGATATTTCTTTTCTTCTCACACAATATTAATGATAAATACAATATGCAATAAATTCCAAATGCAATTCAACCTTGTATGAATTCATCCCTAAATTATGATTTCGGTGTATTAAATGTTATTTTATTGTGAACCCTGGGTTGTCTGCATCTTGTAGGCACTTAGAACAATGAAAAATAACTGCGCTTAGAAACACTTTATGGATTTATATACGTGTGGTCTGTCATGTAGAATAAATAACTTAGATAAAAAGTATCAATATACAAAGTCTCACTAAGACTGTTAACATGTCACATTTATCACAACATACAAGTATTAGTAATTTAGTAGCTATTATACATAAAAGATCTAGTTAATGGTAAATGAGTGATTAAAAGCTTGTAAATCAGCACTAAAAGTTACACTTTGTATAAAGGTGTAATTGAATATTTATAGACACATCATAACAAGGTGTAAAACGTTACTCTCCTATTTGGTATTGATATATAGTTGCACTGGCGTCCCAGTGTATTACTAAAATGAATGTCCCGCAACAGATTCACACTAATTACAGTCTCATGAAGACAGCATTTGCTTGAATATAATTACCCCTTGTTGGTTCCTGACGGTTCCGTTTAGCAATATTACACGTGGTATACTTGATGCTTAATAGCGCTGTACAGAACAGCCCCGCTGGGAGATGAATGTGTCCCCACTCTCCCGTCGATGCTGCCCGCTGTTACACTTTACGGCTTGTTAATTGTGTAATGATATGCGGTCCTCACAGCGGAGGTCAGCCCAGACTCACCCGGCATACAGCAACAAGTCCCTGTGGTGGTTAATGCTGATGCTGTTTGGTGGGATCTTGTGCATTCACCCGTGATGTTACTCGGTGATCCGGACCTTTGTAGCAGAGGACGCAGGGTTCAGCTGAGAATAGCCGGGTGTAATTACAGCGGTGTGCGGGAGCTGTTCGAAGTGGCGGTGAATACCAGTTGGAGAGTAACTTCAAAAAAGTGGGCGTCAATGCGTTTCGTCTCCTAGCAACCGGAGACGGATCTTGAGGAAGTCTCCGGTTGCTAGGAGATGAAACGCGTTGACGCCCACTTTTTTGAAGTTACTCTCCAACTGGTATTCACCGCCACTTCGAACAGCTCCCGCGCACCGCTGTAATTACACCCGGCTATTCTCAGCTGAACCCTGCGTCCTCTGCTACAAAGGTCCGGATCACTGAGTAACATCACGGGTGAATGCACAAGATCCCACCAAACAGCATCAGCATTAACCACCACAGGGACTTGTTGCTGTATGCCGGGTGATTCTGGGCTGACCTCTGCCGTGAGGACCGCATATCATTACACAATTAACAAGCCGTAGAGTGTAACAGCGGGCATGCATTGACGGGAGAGTGGGGACACATTCATCTCCCAGCAGGGCTGTTCTGTACAGCGCTATTAAGCAGCAAGTATACCACGTGTAATATTGCTAAACGGAACCGTCAGGAACCAACACGGGGGTAATTATATTCAAGCAAATGCTGTCTTCATGAGACTGTAATTAGTGTGAATCTGTTGCAGGACATTCATTTTAGTAATACACTGGGACGCCAGTGCAACTATATATAAATACCAAATAGGAGAGTAACGTTTTACACCTTGTTATGATGTGTCTATAAATATTCAATTACACCTTTATACAAAGTGTAACTTTTAGTGCTGATTTACAAGCTTTTAATCACTCATTTACTATTTACTAGATCTTTTATGTATAATAGCTACTAAATTACTAATACTTGTATGTTGTGATAAATGTTACTTTTTATCAAAGATTGTTAATATGTATCAATATACAAAGTCTCACTGAGTTATTTATTCTACATGACAGACCACACATATATAAATCCATAAAGTGTTTCTAAGCGCAGAGTTATTTTTCTTTGTTCTAATTGCTTTTGTTGTGCAGCTTAGCAAGCTGTTTTACTCAGCAGCTTTAAAGAGACGCTGGTTTTAATGAAACATAACTAATCAGCGCCGGTTTGTGAAATTTGAGACTGTTGTCTCGAATTATCCATTTTTTCCTATCTTGTAGACACTACCTATATTTATTGTATGTGTTGTTTTCCATACCATTACAGCATTAACAGACTCATTACTAACACCAGATAGTCTAATTAAAGAAATGTGTTTTAACTACAGAAAGATTACTAACGATTCTTACCTTTAACAGCCGCAGCAGCATACTATGGATGAGTGCACACCAGTACAGATAAGAGGACCCTGCTGTGTGTGATCATGTGCTGCTGTCTCTCTCTCCTGTTAGGGGTTCCCACAAGGGAGGATAATGAGAGTTGTCAGCAGTGACTACTCAGCAGCTACAGCAAATCACTGTTTTTGCAAACAAACTCCTTAGTGTCACTGTCACCCCTGACATAAGCTAAACAATCTGGGAGATTTGACCTACAAAGCAGGGCAGCAGTAGATTTATGACTGAAGCAGGAGCCTGAGGTAGGGGAGTGCAAAATTGAGTGGTGGAATCTTGAGGTTCCCCTTACAGTAAAATTCCCAGTCACAGGTGAGCAGAGTGCGGTCTGTAACAGGTATAGGTAGCCAGGAGCTGACAACGGTCATGTATTGTGAGTTATTTGATCAGATATTAATTCAGGGAATCAGTAGAGACTGACAGTCCCATATTATGTATGTTTCTTATCACACCATTCTCTTCCCAGAGCGGTCATCTGCCCAATTCTCCCCCTACTCAGAAAGCAATGGGTCTGTGGTCACTCAGAATAGATGCTACAACTGAGACGGTATCAGGATGATAGGTCAACAGGCCTCTGTTTGATGGGTTCAAAGGGTCGACATGACAATAGTTACAAATTTGGGGGGGATTCAGTCTTTTTTCAACTTTCGCTTAATGTACAATCCATGTCACAAAGGATTACCTGTAGTAAGCCGGAAGCATGGCGAGTGAAGCGTTTCTACTAATGGTGGTCACATATGGTTAAACAAAGAAAATAAAACGTGTCAAGCATTTCTGTGTCCACCTTTTGTACCTGTCGACCTTATATACTGTCTACCTTTAACCTTTTGACCATGTTGACCTTATACCTATTGGCTGTCCGTTTAATTACTGTAGATCTTTTAATACAGACTGACTGACACGCTGGAGATGGGGTTTTTTTTTGCCACTACTCCCCATTACCTCCCACGAAACGGCCACTTCCTGTCATTCACTTGCGGTGACCGTAATTGCAAATTGCGCGTTTTCACTGCCGCAGTGGCATAGCATACTACAAAGGATCAGGCTCACTATCTATGGGATTTCCACATTTGATTTTACATTTTCAAAATCCTCCTCTCCCAGTCCATTATCCATTGGATTCCCGGCACTGGGATGTGTATATGTAACTGGTGAGGTCCTCTTCAGGAGAGATTTTTGAATAATTATATGCTCTTGGTGATGGGATCAGAAGATCCCTTCTGTATTATTACAATATTTATTCTAAGCCCTATGCCCTTCTCTGGTAAATTTGCTTCCCCTCCCCCTCTCATAGCAGCTGTTCCTGCTCCCGCCTTACCTCGTTTTCTTTTTGCTTTTCCTCTCTCTCCACTTACTCATCATCCCTACTTGTTACTATGGTTTTTACACATTCCCTGGTGTGTCCTGTCATTTCCATGACCTCGCCCTAGGTTTTCTCCTTAGGGATCTTTGTGGCTTTGGTCATTCATCGAGGCATCAAACCCTCGGCAATACCTCTCCCTTGCCATAATTTTACTGTTATGGTTTTTTTTCACCCTTACTCCACTCTCACATTGGCAATCTTCCAGTTGTCCTCCAATTCTACTGCAATTTGGTCATTTTTAGTATCCATGTGCTGCTCACCTTGCCCCTGGTCTCTCAGTGCTCTTCTCAATATGATCCTCCACTAGACTTAGTGGTTAATTTAGGAAACATTGGGATGTAAAAACCAGCACTACTGTTTGTGTTTATGCCCAATATTTAAAAAGGCAATGCTTTTACTAGCTAGAGATGGGTAATAAAAGCATTGCCCTTTTAAATTTTGGGCATAAACATGATCAGAAGTGGTGGTTTTATAACCCAAAGCTTCTTAAATAAACCCCTTAGAGTCTAAAGGCTAAGGGCTAAACTCTCCCAATAAGATAATTATAGCACTGTAATTCTTTGTGACAAAATGCAGATATAATTTTATTACAGGTAACTAATTTTAAACATATTTACCTGTGCCCGCCTTCTAAATCTCTGCAATTCTTTTATTCTACCAGTTTTAAGAAACAAAAGCAGATCTCCATTCTAATCTGAACTTCTTTATCCCTGAATTTGTTATCTCCTATCTGGACCCTGTTATGAAAGACCCCGGCATATGAGTGAGACCCCTAGAGCCTTCTACTGAAATCTTCTGCCAATAACCACAACATATTGTTCCCATGGAGTTTTATACACACCAGTACTTAGGCTGTCACCTGGACTTAAGCTCAGACAGTAGGGGCTCATTCAATACAATTGTGACCGCAAGATATAGCGGGGTAAATACACATACACTGGAAGAGTAGAGGTAGTCTGCAGAACCAGCATGAGCAGGGTTAATTGCAAGTCTGAGCATCAGGATTGGTAAAAAAAAAACACAATTATCCACAACTGTAAAACGTGTAGTAACATATCTCCCAGCATGACCCTCTCCAGACAGAACGCTCTGCTCCTGAACTTCCCTCTTATGTATGATTGCCATCATCTTTGATTAAAACACCTTTCTTGTCCATTAACCTTTTTAATACAGGTGTCCGCAGTCATAAAATAAGAGAAAAGTCCAGAAGCAGAGCGTTTTGTCCCTCCTAGAAGAGTCATGTTGGGAGGTAGGTATGTAGTAATGGCAGCAACTCAGAATCCACACAGTATGTAAATTGAATAGCATTCAGCAATAATATCAGCATAAAGTCCAGCACAGCATACACTTACATAGCAGAGGTCAACATGGTAATCAGCAGAATGGTAATCACTGAGTAAGGATGGACACATATGGCTTTGCAGTTGATAATCAGCATGGATGGAAGTCACTGTGTAGAAATAGTAGTACTTGCAGTTAGTAGATACAAAAATAAAATTCCACAAGAACGTAGTAACTGGAAACAGAAACGGCAGCATATGCAGGTCAGGAGCCCAGGATGATACACATGGAATGAACCAGGCAGCAGCACTGAGGTATAAGCTATCACTGGCATTGGACATGCAGCACTACCTGGATAATAACAAAGGTAAGAATCAATCAGCAGCTGTGGAGAGAACCAGCCTCTCTAATGAGATACTCACATCAACTGCGTGATGGCACGTACAACCAATCTCTGGCTGCCAAGTTAATCTAGCCCCAGAGTGCCCTGCACCACCCGGCATTGGGGTATATTTACTAAGCTCCCGATTTTGACCGAGATGCCGTTTTTTCATCAAAGTGTCATCTCGGTCATTTACTAAACACTAATCACGGCAGTGATGAGGGCATTCGTAATTTTTTGCTAGTTCAGGTAAAAAATTACGAATGAATACACCATCGGTCAAATTACGCCTGTTTAGATACGAATCTCGGTCATTTACTAAGCAAAAAAACACAAAACACTGCCGTGAAAAATTACAATTCGCAAAAAAGTCCTAAAAAAAAACAGACCTGCTTTTTTTATTCGTGATTTGAGATGCATGCAGGGATCCATGAGATCCGTGCATGTATATCAATGGGAAGGGGTGGGAAAGTGCTTTTTGTTGTTAAAAAAAATTGCGTGGGGTCCCCCCTCCTAAGCATAACCAGCCTCGGGCTCTTTGAGCCGATCCTGGTTGCAGACATATGGGGGAAAAAATGACAGGGGTTCCCCCATATTTAAGCAACCAGCATCGGGCTCTGCGCCTGGTCCTGGTCCCAAAAATACGGGGGACAAAAAGAGTAGGGGTCCCCCGTATTTTTAAAACCAGCACCGGGCTCCACTAGCTGGACAGATAATGCCACAGCCGGGGGTCACTTTTATACAGCGCCCTGCGGCCGTGGCATCAAAAATCCAACTAGTCACCCCTGGCCGGGGTACCCTGGGGGAGTGGGGACCCCTTCAATCAAGGGGTCCCCCCCCCCAGCCACCCGAGGGCCAGGGGTGAAGCCTGAGGCTGTCCCCCCCATCCAATGGGCTGCGGATGGGAGGGCTGATAGCCTTTGTTGTAAAAAAAAAGATATTGTTTTTAGTAGCAGTACTACAAGTCCCAGCAAGCCTCCCCCGCATGCTGGTACTTGGAGAACCACAAGTACCAGCATGCGGCGGAAAAACTGGCCCGCTGGTACCTGTAGTACTACCACTAAAAAAATACCCAAAAAAACACAAGACACACACACCGTGAAAGTATAATTTTATTACATACACACATACATACATACTTACCTTATGTTCTCACGCAGGTCGGTCCTCTTGTCCAGTAGAATCCAAGGGGTACCTGTTGAAGAAATTCTACTCACCAGATCCAGTGGTCCAGGCTCCTCGGCAAATCCAGGGATAATCCACGTACTTGAATAAAACAAAAAAACGGTTGCCCGACCACGAACTGAAAGGTGACCCATGTTTGCACATGGGTCACCTTTCCCCGAATGCCAGAAACCCACTTTGCCTTCTGGCTAAGTGGGTTTCTTCAGCCAATCAGGGAGTGCCACGTTGTAGCACTCTCCTGATCAGCTGTGTGCTCCTGTCTTCACTGACAGGCAGCACACGGCAGTGTTACAATGTAGCGCCTATGCGCTACATTGTAACCAATGTTGGGAACTTTCTGCTCAGCGGTGACGTCACTTTAGGTCAACCGCAGGGCAGAAAGTTCCCATCATTGGTTACAATGTAGCGCATAGGCGCTACATTGTAACACTGCCGTGTGCTGCCTGTCAGTGAAGACAGGAGCACACAGCTGATCAGGAGAGTGCTACAACGTGGCACTCCCTGATTGGCTGAAGAAACCCACTTAGCCAGAAGGCAAAGTGGGTTTCTGGCATTCGGGGAAAGGTGACCCATGTGCAAACATGGGTCCCCTTTCAGTTCGTGGTCGTGACAGCGTTTTTTTATTTTATTCAAGTACGTGGATTAACCCTGGATTTGCCGAGAAGCCTGGACCACTGGATCTCGTGAGTATAATTTTTTAAACAGGTACCCCTTGGATTCTACTGGACAAGAGGACCGACCTGCGTGGGAACTTAAGGTAAGTATGTATGTATGTGTGTATGTATTTAATAAAATTATACTTTCACGGTGTGTGTGTCTTGTGTTTTTTTGGGTATTTTTTTAGTAATAGTACTACAGGTACCAGCGGCCCAGTTTTTCCGCCGCATGCTGGTACTTGTGGTTCTCCAAGTACCAGCATGCGGGGGAGGCTTGCTGGGACTTGTAGTACTGCTACTAAAAACAATATCTTTTATTTTACAACAAAGGCTATCAGCCCTCCCATCCGCAGCCCATTGGATGGGGGGGGACAGCCTCGGGCTTCACCCCTGGCCCTTGGGTGGCTGGGGGGGGGGGGGACCCCTTGATTGAGGGGGTCCTCACTCCCCCAGGGTACCCCGGCCAGGGGTGACTAGTTGGATTTTTGATGCCACGGCCGCAGGGCACTATATAAAAGTGACCCCCGGCTGTGGCATTATCTGTCCAGCTAGTGGAGCCCGGTGCTGGTTTTAAAAATACGGGGGACCCCTACTCTTTTTGTCCCCCGTATTTTTGGGACCAGGACCAGGCGCAGAGCCCGATGCTGGTTGCTTAAATATGGGGGAACCCCTGTCATTTTTTTCCACATATTTCTGCAACCAGGATCGGCTCAAAGAGCCCGAGGCTGGTTATGCTTAGGAGGGGGGACCCCACGCATTTTTTTAAAAAAAATTACATTGTTTACTTTAAAAAAAAAACAAAAAACCCAGCACGGATCACACAAATCCGGCCGAGATTGATTGTAAAAAAAAACCGGCAGTGTTTTGCTAATCACTGCCGTTAAATTAGGTAAAAAAACACGAATGACATCGACATCGGAAGCAAAGAAAAACACGAATACGACAGCTTAGTAAATTAGTCGTAATCCATTCAAAAAGTTGCAGTTTTACACTGTCGATGTCATTCGTGATTGAACTTTGACCTTTTTTCGGAAATTACGAATCTTAGTAAATAAACCCCATTGTGTTTGCTCAGCAACCGTTCGGACCAGTGGCCCATGCAGCAGAGTTACGCAGCATCCCAGCTGCTTAGCAACAGCCATAACCCGTTGAAGTGAGTCATGCTGGTGACTCATAACAGACCCTCAAGGTCATTTCAAATAATTCTATCACATTCTTCTAGGTCATACAACTGCCTCAGTTTATACCCCTAATGTGGGCCCAATTACCTTTCTGGCTTCCTTCTTTACCTACCTGACTAAGCTGACAAAGGGAAGACTCATTATTGGAGGATACTGTAATATAGTTCCAGTATGGCTAGATCCCCCAAGATTAAAATAGGTTCCTCCAACATCCCTCATTAAACACAATATTTTTGATGCTTGGAGTGTCCTATAGAGTTCTATAGAACATACTTAAACACTCTTTGCTTCTTCATATTATCCTCCACTCATCAGAGCTGTATTTAGACCTCATGGGGCCCTAGGCAAGATACTGATTTTGGACCCCCCTCCCTCGAACAATTCATAGCACTATACTTTTGTTCCTAGTTGTGATTGGCATTGCAAGAGTAGCTTGGGACGTGTGCAGTCTACTGATAATCGCTCAGTTGCAGGAACATCAGCATTGCATAGCAGTGTGAATGAGGCCCTAGGACAGGCCTGGCCAACCTGTGGCTCTCCAGCTGTTGTAAAACTACAAGTCCCATCATGCTTTTCCACAGTTTTGCTATTAGGGAATGCTAAAACTGTGTCAGGGCATGCTGGGATGTGTAGTTTCACAACATCTGGAGAGCCACAGGTTGGCCAGGCCTGCCCTAGGAAGTAGACTTAAAACCTGTGTCACATTTAAAGTAAACTGACCACCCACATACAGATGTAGCCACCTTTATCTTGACTGGCTGATGCGTTTGTCCCGATTGAGCATACGCAGAGTACTGGGGCGTAGGGAGGCGCGCCTAGTCACAGAGAGGTGTATCTTATCGCACAGAGGCAGACAGAGCGTTGGGCGTTACCTTAACATGTAATACCTGCGATCATCCACCAGATGTCGCTTTTTACAATCACCACTGCGCATGCGTGTGGTCTCCCATAAAATACAATACTGAAATATATAGTAAGGACTACTTTACTAGTGCGTCTCGTTACGCTGCATACAGTATGTACAGTGTCTCATTATGCTGCATTATTTAATACAGTATATACAGTACAGACGCAAATAGTACAGCATATATGGTCCATTTACAGTACTTTAGGAATATGTAAGCGTCCAAGTCCCACAGACAAAGCAACATAAAACCAGTAGTGTACACTGACGCAAATGGACGTGTTAGAAGTTAATTATTGCCTAATGATATTAGGAATATTGTACAGTATGTTAGCATCCTAAGTCCGTAGCCATTATGGCATAATCAAAACCAATGGATTTATTCATCTGTCTGCGGCAAAGTGGTGAAGTCTTCCACTTCCTATACTCAGAGTCCCGTGTTCGATTCCTAAAGTACGAATGCATGTTAGTTTTTTCCAGACACTTTATTATTTTTTTTATTCACATAAACCAGGGCAAAGCTGCAGGAGCGGATGTACTGTTAAGGTTCTATGCACCATACGGTACACATACAATTCTGTAGCAGGGCAGACTCATTTGAAATGGCTACCGCCTGTGACTCCTTGCCCCATGGAGGCCCTCAGCTATGGAGCGAGTGACGGCATAGATTTTGCAGGCAACGGGGAAGTGCTGAAGGAGCGTCAGAATCCCCTAGCTAACACAGGGGCAATAGGGATAAGCGAGGTCTATGCATATTACGGTACACCGGACTTGATCGCATAGCACACTGGCAAAATGGCCGCTGCCCCTGAACCCCCATCACGTGGCAGGCAGTGCTCGGATATGGAGTGAGAGATAGCATAAGTTTTGCAGGCTATGGGGCAATGCTGAAGAAGTGTCACAATCCCCTAGCTAAAATACATAGGGGCGATAGGCATAAGCGAGGTCTATGCACATTACGGTACAACGGACTCGATCGCATAGCACACCGGCAAAATGGCCACCGACCCTGAACCCCCACCACGTGGCAGGCAGCGCTCGGATAGATGTGAGAGATGGCATAAGTTTTGCAGGCTACGGGGCAATGCTGAAGGAGCATCACAATCCCCTTGCTAAAATAACAGTACACAGAGGCAATGAGAATGATCAAATAATAAATGCTGTATAATGTACAGTATACAGACCCAAAACAAGGAGTTTAAGCAACAGTGTGGTCTATTAAAGTTAGGGATGTGGTACAGTACAGTAAGTCTGCGGCCAAGTCCCCTTGCCATTAAGGCTTAATATAAAGCCAATGGCAAGGTATCACTGCTTACTGTACATTTAGACATGAGCTTCTGTACAGTATCTGTCATGAGGTGTTTTTTTCACTGACACTATTATTTTTTTCTATTGTAATATACAGAGCTGGCAAACTAGCCAAACGGGGAATAATCAGCTTCTGCTGAATAAAATGAGATGCTACACGCCTATATTCTGTGTGTGACTGCGGCTCTATAAAATGAAATATGAAAATTTAAATATGAAATGCATTACTAATGTGCGGCATTATGTGTATAAGGTGTACTACAATATTTTCTGGCGTAACATAAAGAAAGGGCACTACTGCATGGTCTAATGCAGTGGTTCTCAAACTCGGTCCTCAGGACCCCACACAGTCTATGTTTTTCAGGTAAACCAGCAAGTGCACAGGTGTATTAATTACTCACTGACACATTTTAAAAGGTCCAAACAGTAGGTGGAGCTAATTATTTCACTTGTGTTTCTGTGAGGAGACCTGCAAAACATGCACTGTGTGGGGTCCTGAGGACCGAGTTTGAGAACCTGTGGTATAATGTAAATATAGATCAATGTGGTGGGGTGTAATGTGAATAAGGGGCAATACTGTTAGGAGTAATGTGGTACTATCATATGATGTAACGAGAATAAGAGACACTATTGCATGATATAATGTGAATAAAGTTGCAGTACTGTGTTGTATCATTTCAGCTGGGGGAATTATTGTGTTACCATGCCCCTTCCCAGCAAAACATGCACTGTTTTGGGCTAGCACTAAATGTGCACATTTTTCCTATTTAAAATATAGGGGTAGGAGTGCCAAAATGCGTGATGGTGCTAGGAAAGGGGTGCAGGGTTAGAAGCGGAACTAGCATCTGTGCAAGGGGGCATCAGCCAAAATGTAGCCTAGGGCATCATGTTGGTCAGGTACGGCTCTGGCAATACTGTATACTGTACTGTTACTGTACTTTGCATTCAATAGAGATACTGTTTCCACACAGGTTTTACATGAATCCTTGGCAATGCTGCAGAAGTGTTTCATTAGGCAATCTAAAATATACCACGACTATGGGTGGGGATACAGTAGGTATGTTCTGTCACCATAAGCTGTCTGCTGTGTAAAGCAGATTTCCATCTGGGATTTGTGTGTTTGTAATAAGTAAAAAACATTTTACTGTACATTTAGTGTATACAGTATTTCTCCCCCATAACGTCACATCATACTATACAGTTACCCCCATGTACTGTACAGTACCATACTGCAAAATGGAATATTTATTGGAAAAGCATCAATATTAATGTAAAAAAAAGTATTTATTACAACATCCGATTCCATGTATTGCACTGATCCAAATGTACAGTACTCTTATTCAGGACTTATAAAACTGAAAATAACTGTTCATACACATCAATAACATTACTACTGTATAATATTCTACATTAGCTTATGCAATAATCAGACAAAGGCAATTTTATAAACATTTTTAATAATGCACCATTTTAAAATTTTAAACAGAAAATACAGTACAGAACTACATATTTGTGGCTTGACCATTTCTTTCGACTATAACAGGTAATACTTTATACAGGTGATTTATATAATTATTACAATGTTCAGGTGTGAGTACTTCTAGCCAAAATTTATTTATCCCATCCAAGAGCTGCTGTTTTGTTGTTGGCTTTGCAACACTCCTAATGTACCTCTTCAATTGAGCCCACACTAATTCAATTGGATTCATGTTGTCACGATCCGGGTATCAGGACGCCATTACCTGCCGTTTAGGTGTCTTCTGAGACTGGCCCAGCGTTCCAAGTCCGGATCTCATCTGTGTCAACACTCTGCACATCCCTCCTGTCATTCTGAGACACTATCACAGCGGCGCCATGTTTGAATCCAACATAGCTTCTCCCGGCCTCCGCCGCCGTTCCTGTGTTATTACTGCAGGTTCTCAGTATAGTGTATCATGCCTGCCGCGGCCTCTGCTGCCCTCCAAGTGTCTCAGCATATAACAGTCATCTGGCCTCTACTGTCCTCCACTGCAGGCGGCGCTGCCATTATCACTATGTTTGCACATTTCATTTCAAACTAGTTTTCCCTCCAGGTTCCAGCATGGGCGCAGCCATGTTGGATTTGATCACATGCTCCAATTCCTCCAATCCATCGTCTCTGGAATCTGCATAATCGCCTAGCCAATGCCTGCATAGCAGCAGGTATAAGTATCCTGTGTCTAGGCCAGATAGATGTCAGTGCTTTGAATGTCATACCTTGTTCCAGTCTCTCCTGTGGTTTGTTTCTCCAGGTTCCAGTTCCTGTCTCCAGCATCCACAAAGAGACCCGCACCTGCTTTCCATCTTGCGGTGCAGCCTGACTCTACAGTCTTCCGTGGCTGTCCAAGTTTCCAGCTATCTACAATCTGTTTCCAGCAGCCAGCTTTCAACAGATTTCAGCTTCTACTAAACACCGGTGCTGATCCAGCGGATCCTATCTTACCAGCAGTATCCACTACCACCGGTAATCATTTATCAGCTATTCAGTTTCTACGCTCCCTAGCATCTCACACTCCCCATTTCCCCTCTCTGACCACCACCTGTTCTCCTTTAACCTATCTCTCTCGACTTCCTCATCTCTTCCTCCTAAGACTACCATCACTAAGCGTAACATTGAAGCTATTGACACCACATTCCTTTCCTCCCTGTTTGATTCACTTCTCTCCTATTCTCTCTCTCTCATGCCCTGAACAAGCCACTTCCACATACAATGCATCCCTTACTTCTGCTCTTAACTCTGTTGCTCCACCAACCACTATTCACCCTCGCAAATTAACACCTCAACCCTGGCACACCAAATGCACCAGATATCTGCAAAATTGCTCACGTATGGCTGAGCGACACTGGAGGAAATCATGCTCTAAGGCAGACTTCCTCCATTTCAAACTTATGCTCTCATCCTTCAGTGCTGCCCTTTCTCTTGCTAAACAGTCATACTTCAAGAACCTCATCTCCTCCCAGTCTTCCAACCCCCGGTGCCTCTTTGCCACTCTCAACTCACTCCTCTGCCCACCTCCACCTCGTCTCCCTTCCTCACTCTCTGCTTTTGACTTTGCCACTTACTTCACATCCAAAATTGACTCCATACGTCAGGACATCACAACACACCATACCATCAGTAACCAGCTTTCTCCCATCCCTTACCAACCCTCCCAATCCCTCGCACCTACTCTGACATCTTTCTTCCATGCATCTGGAGAGGAAGTCATGGTCCTCATTCGTTCCTGTCCCCTCCCCACCTCCCCATTTGACCCTATCCCATCCCGCCTCCTCCGCTACCTCTCTCCTTCTGCTTGTTCCCATCTTTCCCACCTTCTCAATCTATCCCTCTCATCAGGTACTGTCCCCTCTGCCTTCAAGCATGCACTCATCTCTCCTATTCTTAAAAACCTACACTTGATCCAAACACTCTCTCCAACTACCGATCCATCTCTCTCCTCCCTTTTGGCTCCAAACTCCTTGAGCGTATTGTCTACAACCGCCTTACCTCCTTTCTTTCCTCACACTCACTGCTTGACACATTCCAGTCTGTCTTCCGTCTTCTCCACTCCACTGAAACTGCCCTTACAAAAGTATACAATGACCTCCATGCTGCAAAATCTAAGGGACACTACTCTATACTTATTCTACTTGATCTTTCTGCTGCTTTTGACACTGTGGACCATCCTCTCCTACTGCAAATTCTTCACTCCATTGGTCTGCGTGACATTGCCCTCTCTTGGCTGTCCTCCTAGCTTTCTGACCATTCTTTCTCTGTCTCCTCTCATGACTCCACCTCCCCCTCACTTCCACTAACTGTAGGGGTACCCCAAGGTTCTGTCCTTGGTCCTCTTCTCTTCTCTCTCTATACGTCCTCACTAGGTAAGCTCATTAGTTCTTTTGGTTTCCAATATCATCTCTATGCTGATGACACCCAAATCTATCTTTCCTCTCCAGACCTCTCCCCTGCTCTCCTCACTCGTATCTCCAACACTCGCTTACAAAGCCCTCTCCCACTCCTCTCCCATCTACATCTCTGACCTTATCTCCCTTTACACTCCCACCCGTCCTCTTCGCTCTGCTAATGCATGCCGACTCCTGCCTACGGATTACTTCCTCCCACTCCTACCTCCAAGATTTTTCACGTGCTGCACCACTTCTCTGGAATTTCCTACCTCTCCCCCTCAGACTCTACACCTCTCTACAAAACTTCAAACAGGCTCTCAAGACCCACTTCTTCACCAAACCCAGCCAAATCTCATCCTAACCCTCTGTTCTACGTTGTCTATGTACCCCATCTGTGTCACCCCTGTCTGTCTACCCCTCCCCTTTAGAATGTAAGCTCTCATGAGCAGGGCCCTCTTCCCTCATGTTCTTATCCTTTCTTACTTTAATAATCTTCAACTGCACCAAATCCATCAGTCTTCTGCCACTTGATACTTATTCCAGTGTCATCTGCTGATGTAACTATGTTTATTTACCCTGTACTTGTCCTATACTGTCATCAACTGTAAGTTGCTGTTTTCTTGTTTGATTATTTGTTTATGTACTCTGTAATTGGGCGCTGCGGGACCCTTGTGGCGCCATATAAATAAAGGATAATAATAATAATAACTGTAATTCCTGTATGGAGAAAAAACTGTAGTCTACAATTTACACATCTGAAAATTTGTAAGAGTTTTATGATAAAAGTTAATACTGTACATGTTTACTATATAGTACCTGATGTTCAAATTTTAGTACTGTACACTGTACAGTACTGAAAATACCACATCAGTGTTATGGACTGCAATTACTTTCCTGTATAAAACAGATGCAGTAAATAACCCTCCTTGGAAGTGCATGGGCCCTGTGAGACTTACAGTAGTGTACAGCATAAGGGACGACTGACATGATGTACAAGCATTACATACAGTACATGTCAGTACTGTATGTAAATTCTTCAATTATTGCCTAACAACAATGCTGCTTACTGTATATTAAATACTGTAGGCCTAGAAATGTGCATCTCAATACGGTAGTTAAAAAACACAGGGGCCTATGGGGATAAGTGAGTTCTATGCACATTAAAAATGGCTTCTGACCGTGAACCCCCACCACGTGGCAGGCAGCTCTCGGATATGGGGGGTAATTCTGAGTTGATCGCCGCAGCAAGTTTGTTAGCAATTGGGCAAAACCATGTGCACTGCAGGGGGTGCAGATATAAAATGTGCCGAGAGAGTTAGATTTTGGTGGGTTATTTTGTTTCTGTGCAGGGTAAATACTAGCTGCTTTATTTTTACACTGCAATTTAGATTTCAGTTTGAACACACACCACCCAAATTTAACTCTCTCTGCACATGTTATATCTGCTCCCCCCGCAGTGCACATGGTTTTGCCCAACTGCTAACAAACTTGCTGCTGCGATCAACTCAGAATTAGGCCCTTGGAGTGAGAGATGGCATAAGTTTTGCAGGCTATTGGGCAATGCTGAAGGAGCGTCACAATCCCCTAGCTAAAATACACAGGTACATTACAGTAAGGATATTTATGTAAGTATATAAATAATTGTAAACAGTAAATTAAAGAATTACCGATCAAATACTGTATGAAGAAACTGTGTAAATGAGCTGGAACACGTGAGGCTAGCAGAAGTTTTCAACTACCCACTTTGCAAAGCTGTTTCCTCGTAATCAGACTTGCTGTGTGGATCGTCGCCAACCTTTGAGAAATCTGATAATCTGCTCTCTGTTACTACAGTTGAAAACTTCTGCTAGCCTCACGTGTTCCAGCTCATTGACACAGTTTCTTTATACAGTATTTGATCGGCAATTCTTTCATTTACTGTTTACAATTATTTATATATTTACATGAATATCCTTACTGTAATGTCCCTGTGTATTTTGGCTAGGGGATTGTGACGCTCCTTCAGCATTGACCCATGGCCTGCAAAACTTATGCCATCTCTCACTCCATATCTGAGCGCTGCCTGCCACGTGGTGGGGGTTCACGGTCGGCGTCCATTTTGTCAGTTTGCTATGCGATCGAGCTCAGTGTAACGTAATGTGCATAGATCTCACTAATCCCTATCGCCCCTGTGTATGTTAGCTAGGGGATTGTGATGCTCCTTCAGTCTGCAAAACTTCTGAATGTGCCTCCCAAAATGACGCTCAAAGATGGTCTTCGTGCTCTGGTTCTTTGACTGCTACAGTATATTAATGTGCAGTACTGCATGATTGCTATCACTTGTGGTGAAACACCTTTCTTATCAAATACAGTAACTACTGTACAGTATAGTTGTTCGCACAGGTGATGGCAATCATACTGTACATTTAAACTGAAGTCCAGTAACAGAGCATTCTGTTACTCCTAGGCCAATATTTACTAATATTCGTGTTTGAGTCAGTTTGTGTAGTGTTTAAACTCGTTTAGTATCGGATGCATTTTCATGCAACTTTTTGAAACTATATACGCCAAGTTAGGAAGCAGTCGACTTTATGGTTTTCGTGTTTTCCGAAGTCGATGCCAGTTGTTTTTTTGGCACATTTACGGCCGTCATTGTCATTTGCGTACGTGTTTTTGTTGTTTTTTCAGGTTTATTTTCTAAGTTAAACGCGGCAGGGTTTTTTTTTAAACCCCGACCGCATTTTCACTTTTAGTTTTGTTTTTCATCCCCATTCGTGATTGGTTGTGTTTCAGATGTAGGAGTGTCTGTGCACAACCATATAAATACGCCCCAAACCGTCCGCACCTCGTGGGTTTAGTTAGTGGTGAGGAGGGAGGGTGTGCTGTGGAGGTAGGTGAGTTTTTGGTTTGGTGAGGAGTGTTGTTTGCGATTTCTGAGTGTAGTATTGTGTTAGAAAGTAGTCTTGTCATTCTTGTAGTCTTGTATTTTGTGGTTTTGTCTCATTTTTTGTCCAAGTTTTTTTTCTTTACAGTCCCGTGTGTGTGTGTGTGTGTGTGTGTGTGTGTGTGTGTGTGTGTGTGTGTGTTGTGCAGTGGTAGTGGAGGAGTGTGTTGCTTGTTTTCTTTCTGTGTTAAGTGTTTAGACACACAATTATGTGTGACTCAGAGGTGGGTGAGGTGGAGGGTGTGAGTGAGGGGGAGGAGGTCGGTCAGGTGGAGGAGGTGAGTGTGAGTGAGGTTAGTGAGGTGGAGGAGGTGGGTGAGGTTGCTGCAGCAGCCTCAAGTGACAGCGATAGTGACAGTCAGAGAGCTCCGCAGCCACGCACCACTACTAAGACTGGGTGGAATGTACAGTTTAGTTATGCAGAAAATGTGGCATTGGTGCGGGAGCTGATGAAGTATTAGCAGCAGCTATTTGGGCCTGTGTCCGCCAAGGTGCCAACACGGAAGAAGACGGTGTTGTGGGCGAAAGTTGTTGCTGCTGTCAATAGTGAGGGGATGGTTAAGCGGACGGAGGACATGTGCCGCAAAAGGTACTATGACATAAAGCGACGTGTCAAGTCCAAAATGGCCAAGGAGGCGAAGTCGGCTCGAAAAACCGGTGGTGGCCAGCCCTATATTGCAAGATATCTGGACTATGAGGAGCCCATGCGGAGTGTAATACCTCCTGAAGTAGTCTCTGCAACCCATGTCCGGGATTCCGATCGGCCCAGGAAGAATGGTGAGCATGTGTATTTGCCTTAACATTCTATGACATTACTTCTGGCTTAATTTTTTTTTTTAAATGTGTGTCATGTCACGTTGCATATTACTCCCATCTTCAAGTGTGTTTCAGCAAATACATTGTTTTGGTTAATGTTTTCAACAAAAGCCAATGTAACATATTACTTTATTGTATGTCATGTGTTTTTTTTTCACTATATTTTCCATGTGTAGTTTGGACTTGGTGTGTCATTGAATTGTCCAGCAATAATCTTTTCCTTTTGCACATTTAAAAGTTTTAAATTTGGACTATGTTTTATATTTAGGTTATCCATGTGCAATGTTGCAAAAACAGTGGTTGTCATGTTAGAGGCTGGAGTAGTGCAAAGTGGATTTGAATCCACTTACATGTATAATGTCATTAATACTGAATGTAATATTTTTAAAGACAAACCCACTATTTGTTTGTTCAGTTTGAGTATGTATTTGTACCCTGACACAACACTGCAGACTAATAATTTTATGGTGGTTTTTTTTTTTTTGTCTCATATTGTGGTAATGTGTGTTTGGAGTGCCACATCACAGAGCAATTTCTATATTGCATCTGTGAGTTTTTTCCTTTCATTACAAAATGAAGATGTGTGTGTTTTTGGTTGTTAGTGTATGTATTTGTATGTTGCACTTTCCATAGTGCATATGGCTATTGGACAATGTTTTTTGTTTTATGTTGTGGATTTTTTGTTTTTCGGCCCTTATGTTTTGAGTCCTAAAAAATCAAGCATTTTTAAAAGATTTTATAAGCATAATGGGTGGATGTATAAACAATAGCATGAATACATGAGTTATGTTATTTGTTTATTGATTTACAGTGTTAGAAAAAAGCAGTACTGGTCGTCCTACAGTCACTCCCATCACATCTGATGATGATGACGCTGCGGAAGCAGGTAAAGTGTCCATTGTAGTCTAGGTTATGTTTGTAAAGGAATGGCCATAACAAAATGTCACTTTTTAATACTAGGTCCATCAAAAGAAGTCTTGAGCAGCAGAAGGTGGACTTCTGTAACCCACCACAAAAAAAAAACATGTTGAAGCAAAGAAAGCAAGGTCTGATGTCCAGGGCCAACCACAGCAGGCTACCCCGCCACGAAGATTATCGACACTATGTTCGGTCCCCCCACTCCAAATTTTGGACACACCTCCAAGACGCCAACCACACTCCCCTCATCTTGATTGTGAGTAACAAACTGAAATACATTTTAAAAAATTCAGATCGTAATAATCCATTTACTTAAACGCATTAAGTCAAAACTCATCAAATTCAGATATACTTACAGAAGTCAGTAAAACATGAAATGGAATTCTCGCAAAATGGCCTTATCCACATCCTGTAAAGATATGTATGTCCACTTCAGCCATACAGTAGCACATTGTGTGGAAGATGCTGCAACAGAAACTCATGTGTAATTTTAGAAAATAGTAAGGTTGTTTTAGACATTTTCACATGTGTGTTTGACCTAACATTGCCAAATACATATAAAAACATTACTATGGTTTTTTTTTAAACTATAAGGTAACACATTATGGATTACAATATGTTTTTCTGGTGGAGTATGTCTGAACTACCATAAAACTTATGTGTTTGCTTTCACAATGAAGTAACCAGACACATTTGCCACAAACAGGCATATGTATGTATTTAAGTTATGAGTGATGATGTTGCTAGGCAGGATATCTGAAAGCAACAGTCAATGACATGTGTTCCATGTTTAGTGCTTTGTTATAATTTCTCAAACATATGGCTAACTAACGGATCAATTTTTATAATTTCAGCTTCTAGTCCTGGTAACAGCATCCCTACGCAACACCAGCAATACAGTGACATGGATGAGACAATCATGTTAGAAATGCAGCCATTAAGCCAAGGAATCAGCTCCCCAGCACCTGTGAGTACACCACCACAGCAAAGCACACCACCACCACAACACAGCCCAACAACACCAGTAACACAAGGCCCTGATCAAGTGTTTTGGAACATTTGGGCTAGACAGCAGGCCACTAATTAAGATTGCCTGCATAGGCAGACACAAATGTTTGCAAGCCTACCATGTTACCTCAGAAGAATTATCAGAAATATGAGTAGACAAAATGAACAAACCACGAGAATTGGCAATACCATGGAACTCATGCGTGCAGACATTACACATGTCATGGGCAACTTACAGCGCATAATTGAAGAACAGCACAGACTAATGGAAGAACAGCACAGACTAATGGAAGAACAGCACAGACTAATGGAAGAACAGCACAGACAACAGCAAAGCTATATCAACATTTTACAAAACAATCAAAAGATAAATTAATCTTTATTCCGAATTGTAGACAATCAAAATGCTGCTACATGTGAACTCAATGCCACCCTCACTAACCTCAATGAAGCACTCAGATCCCTGCACCAACAGCAAATAAGCAGCAGTTCAGGTACGACTACTCCAAATATAATGCCAGTGTCATCCCCACCAAGACGCTCCACCAGAGCACGCCAACATGACAGTGGTAAAGGCAAAGGCCAGGACAAGCAGCCACCCAAAAAAAGTTAACAAATAAACCACAATTTTTTTTTAAGAGAAGTAAATCAAAATACTTAGTAAATGTATGTTTGTCAGAATAGAAATAACTCTTAGCTCCTTGACAATTTGTACAACATCATTAATTATAACTGGTACAAACAACAACAGGAAATTTGTACGCACATTTATTCTTTACCATCTTTGAATTTTTTTGGAGGAGGGAAATGTTGTTTGAGCTGCACATAGATGTTAGCAGGAAGTAACCAGACCACTTGATTTTTTTCTAATCATTACTCTTTCTAGATTCCAATCATTCTCAGATCCTGCAGACACAATAATTGGCAGCCAGGCAGATTATGTTTAGCAGGAAGTAACCAGACCACTTGATTTTATTCTAATCATTACTCTTTCTAGATTCCAATCATTCTCAGATCCTGCAGACACAATAATTGGCAGACAGGCAGATTATGTTTAGCAGGAAGTAACCAGACCACTTGATTTTTTTTCTAATCATTACTCTTTCTAGATTCCAATCATTCTCAGATCCTGCAGACACAATAATTGGCAGCCAGGCAGATTCATCCATGACCAATGCAATTTACAATGTGAATTAAAACTGATTTACATTTCTTCTGTAGATGACTTTACAAGAAAAACACAATCGAGTTGTGTAAAAGTGTCCTAATATGTTTGTGTAAATTTTAAAAATTTAAGACACAAAATGAATGACATTATTGTTGTGGCATGTTTGTGTTAAAAATGAGTAATCATATTTAAAAACCTGAGGCAGACCCCACAAAATGTAAAATATTTTACATTTTAACACTAATGTGTGTAATAATGGATATATGTTGAAAAATGTGTATTGACTTACAAATCTCCAAGTTTACTCCAGCAAACATAAGGCAATAAATTATTTTGTGTCCCTTTTATAGGCATGATAAGTCAGGTGTGAATGATTTTTAAGTGTCAACACATGTAAACACGGCTGAAAAAAGCAGGTCTATTTTTTTGCTGATTTTTTTTACGAATCGCAAAATAATACGACCGCAATTGATCACTCAGAGACTAACACCCAAATACGAATGAATAGTGAATACCCGTGTTGTATGAAATAACAGCCGCGTTTGACCGATGGTCTATTCATTCGTATTTCGGAACTTTGTCATTCAAACCATTACGAATAGTCCGAACACTGCCGAGATTTGTGCTTAGTGAATTCCTGTGTTGGGACTTAGAAAAAAAAACTAAATTCGGACAAACTCGGATTATTAGTAAATATAGGCCCTGGAGAGGATCATGTTAGGAGGCACAGGGAAAAAAGTATAATACTGTATCTGCACTTTACTGCACTTTATTTGAAAATGTACAGTTGTTTGATATTTTTATCATATTGGCCCTCATTCCCAGTTGTTCGCTCGCAAGCTGCTTTTAACAACTTTGCACAGGCTAAGCCACCGCCTACTGGGAGTGAATCTTAGCATAGTAAAACTGCGAACGAAAGATTCTCAAAATTGCGATTACACACCTCTTAGCAGTTTCTGAGTAGCTCCAGACTTACTCGGCATCTGCGATCAGTTCAGTGCTTGTCGTTCCTGGTTTGACGTCACAAACACACCCAGCGTTCGTCCAGACACTCCCTCCCGTGTTTTTCCCAGAAATGGTAGCGATTTTTCCGCACACACCCATAAAACGGCCTGTTTCCGCCCTGAAACATCCACTTCCTGTCAATCACATTACGATCACCAGAACGAAGAAAAAACCTCGTAAAGCCGTGAGTAAAATTCCTAACTGCATAGCAAATTTACTTGGCGCAGTCGCAGTGTGGACATTGCGCATGCGCACTAAGCGGAAAATCGCTGCGATGCGAGGATATTTACCGAGCGAACAACTCGGAATGACCACCATTGTGCTTTACATGTTTTCTTATTGTGGTTTTTATTTTTTTAGACAAAAGACTAAGAATGCACAGTACCAAATTTTACGGGAGTGCCAAAACCCACCCATCAGTGGCACAGAAACTTGCTGCATTAGCCCCACAAAAGGAGAAGAAAACTGCCAAGGCGGCTCACAAAGAAAATGTGGCGAAAGTACGAAAAAATGCCAAGGCAAAGAATAATAGTTTGGGGCTGATATGTCGTGTGGCAAATTATGTCATTGTTCCATCTCTTGCAGATCACGGTGTTCAGCCAATGAATCTGGAAATACCGGTGCTAAAGGACATGACAAACATGCTGCTTCAGGAAGTTTCCTTTTTGAACCATGTAACCACCCCTGGACAAGAAGACATGGCACATTCACCACAAAGAATGTTGGATTTCACAGATGTGAACACCAAAGTGCAGGACTGCCAGTGTACCTGTGCTGTTTTAGTAAAGGAGCTACTCGGCAAGGTGACCAATATGGAGGCAGAACTTGGTGGACAGGTAAGTCACCTTGGGGGACAGCTCAATCAGCTGCAGACAGATGTGGCTGGCCTTAAAGAAGGCATAAAGGAACAGATGGAAGAAGCCATGAAGAAAGTAATCGAACAAACAAGGGAAGAATGACAAGTTGGAGTTGCCCGCACCATGATTACAACACACCACCAAGCGGTTCAAGTCAGCGGCCTGGATGAAGTTTGTGGCCTGGACGAAGTCAGCGGCCTGGATGAAGTCAGCAGCCTGGATGAACGCAGCGGCCTGGATGAATGCAGCAGCCTGGAGGACCGCAGTGGACTGGAGGACCGCAGTGGACTGGAGGACCGCAGTGGACTGGAGGACCGCAGTGGACTGGAGGACCGCAGTGGACTGGAGGACCGCAGTGGACTGGAGGACCGCAGTGGACTGGAGGACCGCAGTGGACTGGAGGACCGCAGCGGACTGGAGGACCGCAGCGGACTGGAGGACCGCAGCGGACTGGATGACCGCAGAGGACTGGATGACCGCAGAGGACTGGATTCAAGTGTGCTGTTGCCAGGAACACCAATGATGACTAGCACACCTGCTCACAGGCCACTTCTCAATACATTCGGAGGCGCTCTGACCGATATTCCCCTGGCTGTCATCTCCACTGCCCTGGATGACCATCTGTACAGAGCTTCAAATGGACATATTCAAAAATATGCACATTCTCTGTTCCAGTACCATGTGACATACGACAAATACTTGACGTGGGCCAATCGTGTGAACTTTGGTGGTGCCAAGGGGAAAATTCCGCTGCTCAAAAATCTGGTAAATGACATCATGGCTAGGTGTGAACGCCGCGTGAGTATTGGTACTTCAGAAAAGAGGAAGATAAGGGATACCATATACGCTGTGCTGAGAATGAAGAGGAAAATGCCCTGGAAGATCCACTTTTAAGAAACCAGATCATTACCTACCGATCCTCCTAGCTTCATCACATTAGCTTGACACAGCTGGAGCTAAAAAATTGTGGCACTGTACCTGTGTGACCTGTAAATTTTGTGGGGCTGCATGCACTGTGCTGAATCCACTTGGAGCAGCACGGTTACTCAAAGGGGAGTGCATGAACTTGGCTCACCACATTCCTGCTGGGAGTGTCTGGCACTGGTAATGTAAGGGCCTGGTACAAGTTGCCCCTTTTATTCCCCTGGCCCCAATTGATTTTTTGGTGCTGCTGTATCTATCCAGTAGCGGCCTTCCATTGTGCTGTGTCCATCTAGGGCCTTGTGCTGTGTTTCCATCCAGGGGCTGCTGTTGTCCGTTCTCTGTTCTGGTGTCCGTATGCGCCCGTGTTAAAAAATCAAAAGACAAAAACTAAAAATAATACAAAAAAGCAAAAACTAAAAATAATACAAAAAAATATAAAAAAAATTACAAAAAACATTACGCCGCACCCCACCACAAAAAAACTAAAAAAATGTTAAAGTTGATATTGTTACTATTGCTGTTACCTTTTGATTAAAGTACCGTACAGTATGTGTGATGTTCCTACTGATTTTGTCCCACGTCCATGCTGTAAATAAAGTGTTTCAATCCCCAAGCGTCTGAGTCAATTGTGCTGTGTCCATCCAGGGGCTGCTGTTGTCTGTTTCCGTTCTCTGTTCTGCTGTCCGTATGCGCCCGTGTTCCAAAATAAAAAGACAAAAACTAAAAATAATACAAAAAAGCAAACTAAAAATAATAATTAAAAAAATCCATTACCCCGCACCCCCGCCACAAAAAAATAATATTTTTTTTAAAGTTGACATTGTTACTGTATTTGTGATGTTACCTTTTGATTAAAGTACCGTAGCGTCTGAGTCCATTGTGCTGTGTCCATCCAGGGGCTGCTGTTGTCTGGTTCCGTTCTCCGTTCTGCTGTCCGTATGCGCCCGTGTTCCAAAATAAAAATACAAAAACTAAAAATAATAAAAAAAAAAAAAAAAAAACTAAAAAAATACAAAAACCATTACCCCGCACCCCCCACCACAATAAAAAATACAAAAATGTTAAAGTTGATATTGTTACTGTATTTGTGATGTTACCTTTTAATTAAAGTACCCTACAGTATGTGTGATGTTGGCTTTCTTATTACAATATGTGTGATGTTACATGTTCCTACTGATTTTGACCATAAATAAAGTGTTTCTTAAAATAAACATGACGTGGTTTCCAATTTTTGTATTCCCAACTTCCTCATATACTGTACTGTATAAATTAGTACTACTGTATGATGGGAATTCAATTAAGAGTGGTATATGTAAAACAACTTGTTTAGGCATCTTGTTTCACTGGTGTCTATGGCGGCCTGGGGAGCACTGTTACTCAAGAGAAGGGGTTGTATTGTATGCACTGTACAAGCTTGCCGAGGGGCAGAATCCTTGGGCATTTCAGGGCATGGTAGAAGTGTCCCCCATTTTATCCCCCTGTTACTGGGCATGAGTCTATGGCTTTTGATGGCTTCATCCAGGCAGGGTCATACTGTTACTGTACTAGCACTTTGTAGTACATACAACTTTGTATATACAGTACAGTAGGTCACCATTGGTACTGTACATTACCAGTTGATCCTAATCAGTGTCCCAGTGATACAGTACATGCCACCCACTGTATTATACTGTACATGTCACACTTACTGTTTGCTATTGCTTCAATGTACAGTATGCTCAACAGAGCCGGCTCCAGGCCTACCAGCACCCTGAGCGAGAAAATGTAAAAGCGCCCCCCCCCCACCCCCCCCCCCCCCAGCTCCAGGAAAAGTGGGTGTGGCATCCGGAAAAGTGGCCATGGCCTCGTAACTTCATATTATCAGACTATAAATATATTTTCACACCCCCTCTACGCACACAATTAGCAGCCTTACACATAAAAGCCACAGTAGTGTTCCTTACACACAATGTCTCCAGTATAGTGTCAGATACACACAATGTCTCCAGTATAGTGCCAGATACACACAATGTCTCCAGTATAGTGTCAGATACACACAATGTCTCCAGTATAGTGCCAGATACACACAATGTCTCCAGTATAGTGCCAGATACACACAATGTCTCCAGTATAGTGTCAGATACACACAATGTCTCCAGTATAGTGTCAGATACACACAATGTCTCCAGTATAGTGTCAGATACACACAATGTCTCCAGTATAGTGTCAGATACACACAATGTCTCCAGTATAGTGTCAGATACACACAATGTCTCCAGTATAGTGTCAGATAAACATAATGTGCAGTGCCAGGTAGATATGACATGCCCCGCAGCCGTGCCAGCTACACATGACATGCCCCGCAGCCGTGCCAGCTACACATGGCATGCCCCGCAGCCGTGCCAGCTATACATGACATGCCCCGCAGCCGTGCCAGCTACACATGACATACCCCGCAGCCGTGCCAGCTACACATGACGTGCCCCCGAGCAGTGCCAGCTACACATGATAGTGTTCACTTTTTAGGGCAGGGAGGGCACATTTTGAAGTTAGGAGGGCAAAATGATGTACATACTATAATGCTTGGTGCTCCCCTACCTACATGACAAAGCGTGGACAGTGCGCGCCGAAGGCACGCTGCAAAAATTTAGGGGCATTGCTTCGTTGGGAAGGTGCGTGGCCACATAATAGTGGCAATTCGCATTACACCACACAGTAGTGCATCTAATACACATTGCACCAGACAAAGCACTGAGACACTTTGTGCCAGGCAGAGCACTGAGACACATTGTCTAGCGGGAACACTACATGATATGCTCGCCAGCCGTGCCAGCTACACGTGACATGCCCCCCAGCAGTGCCAGCAACACGTGACATGCCCCCCAGCAGTGCCAGATACATAAATGCCCCCCAGCAGTGCCAGATACATAAATGCCCCCCAACAGTGCCAGATACATAAATGCCCCCACAGTGCCAGATACACAAATGCCCCCACAGTGCCAGATATACCCCCACAGTGCCAGATAAATAAATGCCCCCACAGTGCAGATATGCCCCCAGAGTGCCAGATAAATAAATGCCCTCCCAGTGCCCAATACACAAATGCCCCCACAGTGCCAGATATACAAATGCCCCCACAGTGCAGATATCACCCACAGTGCCAGATACATAAATGCCCCCACAGTGCCAGATATGCCCCCACAGTGACAGATCCATAAATCCCCCCACAGTGCAGATGACCCCACAGTGCCAGATATACAAATGCCCCCACAGTGCAGATATGCACCCACAGTGCCAGATACATAAATGCCCCCACAGTGCCAGATATGCCCCCACAGTGACAGATCCATAAATCCCCCCACAGTGCAGATGACCCCACAGTGCCAGATATGCCCCCACAGTGACAGATCCATAAATGCTCCCACAGTGCAGATCACCCCACAGTGACAGATCCATAAATTCCCCCCACAATACCTGCGGCGCGGGAGGGGGAGTGCTGCTGTCAGAGGGCACGGCCCGGGACTGGAGGACTCTTCCAACGGTGCTCTATGCGCTCTTCACGGGAGGGGGAGTGTGGCTGTCTGCAGGCATGGGACTGGACTGGAGGACTCTAGCGGTGGTGTGCTCTATGCGCGCTGCACGGCACCGGTGTCTGACGTCAGACGCCGGCGCTGCACAGCGCGCATACTGCGCACCACAGTTAAAGGCCGGGGAGAGCTGCACAACAGGGTCGGCTCCAGGTACGAAAATGGCGGCGCCAGCGCGCGGCGCCCATAAAGGGTGGCGCCCTGCACGGTCGCTCTATTCGAACTTGCCTGGAGCTGGCCCTGATGCTCAATCTACTGTGAGATAGTGTCCTAGTCCCTTGCATTGTACTGCTGCCATGTCCCTTGATGCATCTTTCTGCATTCCTTGTAAAGCACACATGGGGTAGATGTACAGTATGAAACAATGAGAAGACGGAGAAGTGTGCATACAGTATCAATCAACTGCTACCTGTACATTGATTGATTGGCTGTTTGGAATGAAATTCTGATAATGGATAATTGTCATTTGCTCTCATCCATTACCAGAATTTCATTCCAAACAGCCAGATCTGGCAGATTATCTGCCAGATAATTGTATGGTGTACAGTATGCCTATCTTATACAGTAGAAAAAGATATTATACAATGGAGTACAATATAACAAAAAAATATTTATTAAACAAAAATAAAATTAAATTGACCTTAATAAAAAATTAAAAAAGTGGTCCACTAAAAGGTGGACCACCACCCGCAGGAGCAGAATGGCACGCTGCAACTGTTCTGTGGGAAAAAAGGACAGTATTACAACACAAATACTGAATACTTTACAGTGTAGTAATGGAAATACAGTACTGTACTCTACATTAGACAATCTTGTTATTTACAATGTGTGCATCCTACCCACCCTCCACTATCCTAACCATCTAATCATACTCTGATTCCGGACTCGGCATTCTGAATGTCGGGATCCAGACAGCAGGTGTTTTAAATACAGGTACAGTACAGTACTGTATGTCCCCTACCACTGGACAGTCATTCTATGCCCCCAGTGCCAGATACACATGTCCCTACAGTGCCTGCTATGCCCCCAGTGCAGATACACATGTCCCCACAGTGCCTGCTATGCCCCCAGTGTCAGATACACATGTCCCCACAGTGCCTGCTATGCCCCCAGTGCCAGATATGCCCCCAGTGCCAGATACACATGTCCCCACAGTGCTTGCTATGCCCCCAGTGCCTGCTATGCCCCCTGTGCCAGATACACATGTCCACACAGTGCCTGCTATGCCCCAGTGCCTGCTATGCTCCCAGTGCCAGATATGCCCCCAGTGCCAGATACACATGTCCCCACAGTGCCTGCTATGCCCCTAGTGCCAGATACACATGTCCCCACAGTGCCTGCTATGCCCCCAGTGCCAGATACACATGTCCCCACAGTGCCTGCTATACCCCCAGTGCCAGCTATACCCCCAGTGCCATATACACATGTCCCCACAGTGCATGCTATACCCCCAGTGCCAGTTATACCCCCAGTGCCAGCTATATCCCCAGTGCCAGATATGCCTCCAGTGCAGATACACATGTCCCCACAGTGCCTGCTATGCACCCAGTGCCAGATACACATGTCCCCACAGTGCTTGCTATACCCCAGTGCCAGATACACATGTCCCCACAGTGCCTGCTATACCCCCAGTGCCAGCTATACCCCCAGTGCAGATACACATGTCCCCACAGTGCCTGCTATGCCCCCAGTGCCAGATATGCCCCCAGTGCCTGCTATGCCCCCAGTGCCAGATACACATGTCCCTACAGTGCCTGCTATGCCCCCAGTGCTTGTTATGCCCCCAGTGCCAGATACACATGTCCCCACAGTGCCTGCTATGCCCCCAGTGCCAGATATGCCCCCAGTGCCTGCTATGCCCCCAGTGCCAGATATACATGTCCCTACAGTGTCTGCTATGCCCCCAGTGCTTGTTATGCCCCCAGTGCAGATACACATGTCCCCACAGTGCCTGCTATGCCCCCAGTGCCAGATATGCCCCCAGTGCCTGCTATGCCCCCAGTGCCAGATACACATGTCCCTACAGTGCCTGCTATGCCCCCAGTGCTTGTTATGCCCCCAGTGCCAGATACACATGTCCCCACAGTGCCTGCTATGCCCCCAGTGCCAGATACACATGTCCCCACAGTGCTTGCTATGCCCCCTGTGCCAGATACACATGTCCACACAGTGCCTGCTATGCCCTCAGTGCCAGCTATACCCCCAGTGGCAGATACATATGTCCCCACAGTGCCTGCTATGCTCCCAGTGCCAGATATCCCCCCAGTCTCAGATACACATGTCCCCACAGTGCCTGCTATGCCCCCTGTGCCAGATACACATATCCCCACGGTGCCTGCTATGCCCCCTGTGCCAGATCCACATGTCCCCACAGTGCCTGCTATGCTCCCAGTGCCAGATATGCCCCCAGTGCCAGATACAGATGTCCCCACAGTGCCTGCTATGCTCTCAGTGCCAGATACATATGTCTCCACAGTGCCTGCTATGCTCTCAGTGCCAGATACATATGTCTCCACAGTGCCTGCTATGCTCTCAGTGCCAGATACATATGTCTCCACAGTGCCTGCTATGCCCCCAGTACCAGATACACATGTCCCCACAGTGACTGCTATGCTCCCAGTGCCAGATACACATGTCCCCACAGTGCCTGCTATGCCCCCAGTGCCTGCTATGCCCCCAGTGCCAGATATACCCCCAGTGCCAGATATACCCCCAGTGCCTGATATGCCCCCAGTGCCAGATACACAGCCCCACAGTGCTCACCAGCCCCGCTCACCGCGCTGCTGCTGCTCACTCTCCGGCGGCGGTGTCTCTCTTGAATTAGGCACCGGCCCGTGAGCCAATCAAAGCTCGTGGTCCGGCAGCCAATCAGGAGCCTTAGCTGCCGATCCTCGAGCTCTGAAGCGAGACACCGCCGTCAGAGAGGCATGTGTTTCTCTGGGGGCAGCGGTGGCAAGGAGCCACCGCTGTCCTAGTGTACAACTGGGGCCTACCAGATGTAGACCTGATGGCATCTCGACACAATCACAAAGTTCCGGTCTTCGGATCAAGGACAAGGGATCTTCAAGCAGCATTCATGGACGCACTGGCAATTCCATGGAACTTTCAGCTGCCATACATGTTCCCTCCAATGTCACTCCTGCCCAGGCAGTTCAAGCAAGAAGAAGGAATACTACTTCTCGTTGCTCCAGCGTGGCCCAGATGGCATTGGTTCTCAGACCTGCAGCGTCTGTCATTAGAGCATCCTCTTCTACTTCCTCAATACCCAGACCTCCTTGTTCAGGGCCCTTGTGTCTATCCGGACCTGGCCAGACTGGCTTTGACGGCGTGGCTCTTGAAGCTTCCCTCTAGAGAGTCAAAGGATTTTCCGAGGCAGTTATTCAAACTATGCTAAAGGCCCGCAAACCGGCTTCTGCAAGGATTTATTACTAGGTGCTTCATCGCGCCCTACGGGCGCTCTTCACACCGTCGCAAGGGGCTACGCCCCCTTAACCCTTGCATGCCTTTCTGGGGTTCAATATTAGTATTGTATGGAGTATTACCTGCATTCCTTTGTTAGTGGTTAAATATTGCACAATGAAAGGGCGTGCGATGGTGAAGGAGGCGCAGCCCCTTGCAACGGCATGAACAGCACCTGCAGGGCACAATGTACAGAATGTAGCGGGTGCGGGGGGGACTGTGGATGGGGGAGGGTGTCGGTAGATGCTGCGGGTGGAGGGGGGGGCGGAAGCGGGGGGGGTCAGGATGGGGAAGGGTTGGGAGATGCTGCGGGTGGGGGAGGGGCAGAGGAGTGGGGTTTGCAGATGGGGGAGGAATCCGGAAGCGCTGCAGGTGGGGGAGGGGCAGGGGTGCCAAGGGCGGGAGACGGGCAGGTGCGGGGATGTTGCGGATGGCTGAAGGGTTCCAGAGGTGCTGTGGGATGGGAAGGGGCGGGGGTGGGGTAGGGGGTCCGGAGTTGCCATGAGTAGGGGAGGGGTAGGTACTGGTGGTGCGGCGGATGGGGAAGGGGGTCCGGAGGTGCTGCAGGTGGGGGAGGGGTGGGTGAGGGGGGCACCGCGGATGGAGGAGGGTGTCTGCAGATGCTACGGGTAGAGGGGGGGCAGGTGTGAGGGGAGACATATATGGGGGGTGGATGGTGGAGGGGGTCTGGAGGTGCTGTGGGTGGTGGAGGGGCGGAGGAGTGGAAGCAGCGGGTGGTGTAGGGGGTCTGGAGGCACAGCGTGTGGGGGAGGGGTGGGGTGCCGCATGTGGTAGAGGGGAAGGTGCTGAGGTGTGGTGCATTGAGGAGGGGTCTGGAGGCGCTGCGGGTATTGTACCTGCCAAAAAGGTAGTTGGAGGGTATGCAGTAACAGGGCCAGGACAGGGTGACAGGGTCAGAACAGGGGTGACGGGGCCAGGACAGGGGTGACGGGGCCAGGACAGGGGTGTCGGGGCCAGGACAGGGGCGACGGGGCCAGGACAGGGGCGACGGGGCCAGGACAGAAATGACAGGGACAGGATAGGGGTGACATGGCCAGGGTAGGGGCGGCAGGACCAGGACAGGGGTGACAGGGCCAGTATAGGGTTGACAGGGCAAGCACAGGGGTGACAGGACCTGGATAGGGGTGACAGGGCCAGGATAAGGGTGACAGGCACATGACAGAACACAGGGCACGGGAGAGATTGGTATTAGGGACAGAACAGTGGTGACAGACAGATGTGTCTTACCGAAGTAACTGCTGCTGGCTGCTGCTGTTCCACTCCAACCTGTTGGGATCTGCTGCTGGTGGATACTTGGCATGGCTGACTCTCTCAGGCTGGAGTCCTGCTTCCTCTGCCCGTCCGCATCCCTCCCCCCCCCCTCCTCAGTCACACACCGCAGACCTCGCGCAGCTGCCGGGCACTGTGGTAAGGGGAGACTGGGAGTGACTGGTTAGCCCCCAGGAGACGCTGCGGCTGGAGGGAGGAAGAGATCGGAGCCTGCAAGCAGCGCGGACTTCTGCAGCGCTACCCGCCAGCTAAAGTGTGTGAAGGAGCTGGGCGCACCTCACTGCGGGTGGCAGCGCTGCAGGTAGCGGTGGGGTTGCCGGGGCTGGAGATAACAGAGGCAGTACGGAACCTGCAGGTGGCAGGTGCCCCACAAAACTGCAGGTAAGAAGCGTGGAGTGTGCCAGAAAGTGACGCTCCACCGCACCAGAGAGCCCTTGCTGAGTATGCTGATGTGGGGGGTCAAGCACACTGTGAGCCGGTGCCCGTCTGTCTGTACGGCATACCCCCTCACTCACCCCCATACCTCCCAACTGTCCCGATTTTCGCGGGACAGTCCCATTTTTTAGGGTCTATCCCGCTGTCCCACCCGCGGGCCACAGTGTCCCGCGGTGGTGGTGGTGTTGGGATGGGGGGCAGTTGGGAAGCTCCTGTACTCGCTGTTCTGCTTAGCAAGCAGCGGTGAATAGTGGAGATAGAGGGAGAGGGGGCATTAGGGGGTACGGATTAAGGGGGGGTTCCAGCAGCAGAGCCGGATTAAGGGGGGGCAGGGGGTACGTACCATGGGCCCCACAGTTTTAGGGGGCCCCCCGGGCTGGAGTAGCTCTGTCCCAGCTCTGAAGCTTCCCCGTCCTGCCAGCAGCAGCATTGTGCTACAGTCAGCACGCGCTGCTGCGTGTCGGCAGGTCTGTGGTGGTGCAGGGAGGCAGCAGTCTCCCTGCTTTCTTCTGCCTGTGCGGGTGTGTATGGGGGAGTGACCACCTCCTCTGGATTTAGCCCTAGCTGAGGGGCTAAAATCCAATAAAAAAAATAAAAAATCCCGGATTTTGCATAAAGGGGCGTGGCCACGTGGGCGCGATTAGGCCACGCCCCCAAACCACAGCAGGCACAGCAATGAGATAGGGCCCCTTGTCTTAAGTGCCCTGTGCCCCCTAGACTCATAATCCGCCCCTGGGGGCATGCCAGCAGCTCACAGAGCGCTGTGCATGCCCCCTCACTGACGAAAACGGGGCCCTCCCATGAAGCCACGCCCCCTTTTCGCTCTGTGTGTGTGTGTGTGTGTGTGTGTATGTATCCTTCTGTCTGAAGAAAGCTGGGAGGTATGCACCCCTGCCTGTGCCATGCCCATACCATGTGCTTCTGCTCCTGGTCTCCTATAGATTTGCCCAGATCTGTGACTCATTTGAATAACTCCGCCCACTGTTGTGACTCCGCCCAGCGTTAGCAAATGAAGCACAAAGTCACAGATCTGGGCTATTATATAGGAGATAGGGTCTGGAATTCTTACTGCACTTGGTGTGCTGCTAAGAATTATGATGCTTACAAGTTTAGTACTTCCAGGCTTCTGGCTTTTTTGCAGCAAGGCCTGGGCTTCGGACTTCATCTGGCCTACCTGAATGTTCACATATCTGCCTTGTCGGTGTGGTTTCAGCGGAAAATTGCATCTCTTCTTGACGTTCATACATTCACTCAGGGTGTATTGCGGATTCAACCTCCCTATGTCCTTCCTGTGGCTCCATGGGATTTGTCTGTTGTCCTGAAAGCCCTACAAGAGGCTCCATTTGAAGCTCTTGAGACGGTGGACCTTAAATGGCTCACTGACAAGGTCCTCTTTTTGCTGGTTATTGCCTCTGCTAGAAGGGTGTTGGACTTAGGCACTTTGTCCTGTTGTCCACCCTTTATGATTTTTCACTGTGACCGGGCAGTTCTTAGAACTCGCCCAGGTAATTTGCCTAAGGTGGCATTATCTTTTCACCTTCCCCAAGAGATTGTGGTTCCGGCCTTCATCTCTCCTGGTTTGTCCTCCAAACAGAGATCTTTGGATATGGTACGGGCTCTCCATGTTTATGTGGGGAGGATTGCCTCTATCAGGAGGTCAGATAACCTTTTTGTACTTTTTGGTTTTCACAAACGTGGCTGGCCTGCGAATAAGCAAACCTTGGCCAGATGGATTAGAATGGTGATTGCACAAACCTAAGGGGGTAATTCTGAGTTGATCGCAGCAGGAACTTTGTTAGCAGTTGGGCAAAACCATGTGCAGTGCAGGGGAAACAGATATAACATGTGCAGAGAGAGTTAGATTTGGGTGGGTTATAGTGTTTCTGTGCAGGGTAAATACTGGCTGCTTTATTTTTACACTGTAATTTAGATTGCAGATTGAACACACCACACCCAAATCTAACTCTCTCTGCACGTTATATCTGCTTCGCCTGCAGTGAACATGGTTTTGCCCAACTGCTAACAAAGTTCCTGCTGCGATCAACTCAGAATTACCCCCTATGTGCAGGCTGGGCTCCCAGCTCCTGCTGCTATCAAAGCCCATTCTGCTTGGTCTTTTGGAATATCTTGGGTGGCCCACCATGGCGCGTCCGCAGAACAATTGTGCAAGGCAGCTACGTGGTCCTCTGTGAACACGTTTATCAGGTTCTATGCCTTTGATACTTCTGACTCCCAGGATGCTTCCTTTGGACGCTGGGTTCTTGCGCCCGCTACAGTGCATCCCCTCCCATGAGGAACTGCTTTAGGACATCCCCGCTGTTATTCCCTAGGGAATACCAGTGTACCCCGCTGCAGAAAAGGAGATTTATGGTAGACTTACTATCACTGACCTGATATGGGAGTGTTGTGGACTCGGGGCTTCTTCCGATGACCGGGAAGAGGAACCACTACTGGGTCGCAGTAGAGATGGCCGGATGTAGGTCTACCTCATGCAGGATTAAGACGGCAGGCAGGAAGCACGGAAGAATACTTGAAGGTTTCCTGAAAGACAAGACTTGTAAAGATACTGAATGCTGAGACACAGAGGTACTGGAGGTACTGAGTTGCTGGAGACACAGGTATTGAGGCACGGAGGTGCCGGTGGCACAGAGATGCTGAGTGCTGAGGCACTGAGGTGCTGGAGGCACAGGTATCGAGGCACTGAGGTGCCGGAGGCACAGTGATGCTGAGTGCTGAGGCACTGTGGTGCTGGAGACACTGAGGTGCTGGAGGCACTGAGGTGCTTGAGGTGCAGGTATTGAGACACGGAGGTGCCGGAGGCACAGTGATGCTGAGTGCTGAGGCACTGTGGTGCTGGAGGCACTGAGGTGCTGGAGGTACAGGTATTGAGGCACGGAGGTGCCGGAGGCACAGTGATGCTGAGTGCTGAGGCACTGTGGTGCTGGAGGTACAGGTATTGAGGCACGGAGGTGCGTGGGGGCGCATGAGCGCTTGGAAGCACGGAGGTCCTTGGAGGCACGGAAATGCTCGGAGGCACGGAGATGCTTGGAGGCACGGAAGTGCTTGGAGGCACGGAGATGCTTGGAGGCACAGAGATGCTTGGAGGCACGGAGATGCAGACACGGAGACCGCAGGAACGTGGGAGCTCTGGAAATCACAGCTTCTGAGGCAGAATCGATGATACTCAGGCACCGGATCTCTGCCCGGCGTCTGGCTTTGAATTCCCCGCCCTTGCCTGATTGGTGGAGCAGGCAGGTGACGTCAGTCCTGCTCCGCCTCCCTGACCACACTCACGATGGCGGCGCCCTCGCTCCGGGAAGCCGCTGGAGGAACGCACCGACCCGACGCCGGGACCCGGAGACCGCTGGGGGGAGAGAGGCGCCAGGCAGTCCAAGTCACACGCAGGGACAAGTGCGGCCACCGCTGCCTGCGATGTGTGACAGCACCCCCTCCTCCAGGAGTGGCCCCTGGACACTTTCCGGGCTAAGTTGGATGTCTGGAGTGGAAGATCCGAACCAGTCGGGGAGCCGGTACTTCAGTAGCATTAATCCAACTTCTCTCCTCAGGACCATAACCTTTCCAGTCTACCAAGTACTGTAGGTTTTTATGAAGATAACGAGAGTCAAGAACAGCTTTAATTTCAAACTCCGTTCCAGCTTCAGTTACTACAGACGTTGGCCTAAGGGATGCTGAGTGGAACCGATTCGGAATGAGGGGACGGAGGAGAGAAACATGAAAGGCGTTAGGTATTCGATGGTGGGAAGGCAAACCCAGCTTACAGACCACAGGATTTAAGACTTGTAGCACAGGGTAAGGACCGATGAACCTTGGAGCAAACTTCATGGTGGGCACCTTCAACCGGAGATTACATGTGGACAAGCATACCCTGTCACCAACTTTGTATTGAGGAGCAGCTCACCGCTTCTTATCTGCGAAGAACTTGTACAGGACTGAAACCTTCTTAAGATTAGCCTGAACCTTACTCCAAATTTGTCCGAAGTGTCGTAGAGTGGACGTTACAGCTGGAACCTCTTCTATCGGAAGGCTTGGAAATTCTGGAACACGTGGATGGAACCCGTAGTTGACGAAGAATGGAGATTACCCAGTGGAAGAATGAAACAAATGGTTATGGGCAAACTCTACCCAAGGCAACAACTCCACCCAGTTGTCCTGTGAAGGGGAGAGATACAAACAAAGGAAAGTCTCTAGATCTTGATTGACTCGTTCCGTTTTACCATTCATTTGGGGATGATAAGCGGACGAAAACTTAAGTTTAATCTGTAGAGTCGAACAGAGGGCTTTCCAAAACCTGGCGGTGAACTGTACCCCACGGTCAGAGACTATTTCTTGTGGCAACCCATGCAACCGAAAATGTTCTTGGATGAACAGTAGAGCTAGTTTCGGAGCTGTCGGTAGACCAGTCAAAGGCATGAAGTGTGCCATCTTTGAAAAATGGTCAACGATTACCCAGACGGTGTTGCAACCCTTGGAACAGGGCAAGTCAGTGATGAAGTCCATGGAAATGTGAGTCCAGGGTCTCACAGGAATAGGCAAAGGACGAAGTAACCCTGCAGGAGGCAGACAAGGAGATCTATGTTGTGTACACTGTGGACAAGAATTAACGTAATCTTATACATCCTTCCTCATGGTGTTCCACCAGTACGACCTTTGCAGAAACTTGTACATCTTCTGGGCACCGGGATGACCGGAAAACTTGGAGTTATGGACCCACTGTAGTATTCTTGGCCGGAATCTAGCTGGTACGGACATTCTTCCAGGAGGAGGAGCTGGAGTAGTTAAAGCAGCAGAGACAGAAACTGGAGAGATTCATCCTCGTCTGTGGAAACTTGTGAATGGGACAGCGCATCTGCTTTAATATTGAGAGTCCCGGCCCGGTACTTGATAACAAAAGAAAATCGAGTAAAGAAAAGTGCCCATCTCGCTTGGTGAGGATTCAAGCATTGTGCGGATTTGATGTACAGCAAATTTTTGTGATCCGTGTAAATGGTAAACACATGTTTAGCGCCTTCCAAAAGGTATCTCCACTCTTCCAAGGCGGATTTAATTGCCAAAAGTTCCTGGTCTCCAATAGTGTAATTTTGTTCGGCCGGAGAGAATTTACGAGAGTGGAAGCCACACGGATGTAATTTCTTATCAGAGGAGTACTGAGAGAGAACGGCCCGAATCCCGACTGAAGATGCATCAACCTCTAGGAAGAAAGGTTCATCGAAATTTGGTTGCTGGAGAACTGGAGCGGCCATGAAAGCTAACTTTAAGTGGGAAAATGCTTCAATGGCTACGGGAGGCCACAAACTTGGATTAGAACCCTTCCTTGTCAGGGCAATAATGGGCGCAACAATGGTGGAGAAACCTCTAATGAATTTCCTGTAGTAATTAGCAAAGCCCAGGAACCTTTGTATTGCTTTCAAAGAAAGAGGCTGAGTCCAGTCACGAATGGCAGAAAGCTTTTCCAGATCCATGCGAAGCTCCGTCCCCGAGATGATATAACCGAGGAACGGAATTGATGTTACTTCAAAGGTACATTTGGAAAGCTTAGCATAGAGATGATTCTCTCGTAAACGGTGGAGCACTTCTTTGACTTGAGTCCTATGTTCAACAAGATTCTTGGAAAAGATCAGTAAGTCGTCCAAATATACCACAACACTCTGATATAACATGTCACGAAAGATTTAGTTGATGAATCCCTGGAAAACAGCAGGAGCATTACTGAGACCGAACGGCATCACCATGTATTCGTAATGCCCATCTCGGGTATTGAAGGCAGTCTTCCATTCATCCCCTTCTCGGATGCGTATAAGATTATAAGCTCCCCTCAAGTCGAGTTTGGAGAAAACGCGGGCACCACGAACCCTATCAAATAACTCTGTGATTAGTGGCAAGGGGTATTTATTCTTGATAGTAATATCGTTTAAGCCGCGGTAGTCGATGCATGGTCTCAACCCCCCGTCCTTCTTCTTCACGAAAAAGAAGCCCGCTCCAGCAGGGGAGGAAGAGGGGCGAATAAATCCCTTGAGCAGATTGGACTTAATATATTCCGACATAGCTTGAGTCTCGGGAAGTGACGGGATATGTGCGACCACGAGGTGGCGTCTTCCCTGGGACAAGGTCAATAGGGCAGTCCCAAGGCCTATGAGGTGGTAACAGATCAGCTGCTTGTTCCGAAAATACATCCTTGTACCCTTGATATGCCTCCGGAATATGCTCTACATCCATCTTGGAGGAGACACGGAGCGGACAAACAGGAGTGAGACAATTAGCGTGACAAAAGGAACTCCAGGGCAGAATTTGTGAAGACTTCCAGTCAAAGTGGGGATTATGAATTTTTAACCAAGGCATTCCAAGGACCAGATCATGGTGCATTTCTGGGATCACCAAGAGTTCCAGACCTTCCTGATGTAGAGCCCCGACCTGCAGCTTAACTGGCCCCGTGCGCCACATTATGAGACCCTTGGAAATTCTAGTCCCGTTAATAGCCGTCAACGAAATTGGCCACTCGATAGGCCGTAACTTTAAACTTATGCTTTGGGCACAGGAGGAAGAAACGAAGTTCCCCGCAGCCACGGAATCCAACAGGGCTTCACAAGACTTGGAGGCTGAATCGGTGACTAGAGTTACAGGAAGCAAACAGTCCGAAGTTGGAGAAGCTTTTGTCGTAACCCCCAGCTTGACTCCTCCGGAACAAGCTAGGCCTGCCCGTTTCCTGGACGGGATTTACATAACTTAAGAAAGTGATCTGCGGCTCCACAGTAAAGGCAAAGTTCACCCTCACGACGATGCTGTCGTTCTTCCGGAGATGGTCGGGATCGGTTCATTTGCATGGGCTCGTCCGAGCTAGGCAAAGCCACCGGTCTAGGAGTAGGATTCCGGAACCTGGAACGATCGGAACGGCTACGTTCTCTTCCACGCTCCTGCATCCGAAGATCCACCTTGACGCAAAGGGAAATCAACTCTTCTAATGGATCCGGCAGATCCCTTGTAACCAGCTCATCTTTCAGCCGGTCGGAGAGACCGTTCCAGAAGGCAGCTCTCAGGGCATCATTATTCCAGAGTTTTTCAGAGGAAATGGTCTGGAAATGAACCACGTACTGACTCACGGAACGGGAGCCCTGACGAACACGGAGCAATTCGGAAGAAGCAGTGGTCATCCTGCCGGGTTCGTCAAAGATTCTTCGACAGGACGTGATGAAGTTGGTATAGTTGGAAACCACGGGATCAGATCTTTCCCATAATGGAGACACCCAATCCAAGGCAGACCCTTCCAGCAGAGAAATAATATATGCTACCTTGGACCGGTCTGTAGGAAAGTTGTGTGCAAGTAGCTCGAAATGTACCTCGCATTGGTTTAAGAAACCACAACAATTTTTAGGATTCCCATTATAGCGGGATGGAGTAGGCAGCTGAAGGCGCGGGGTGGTACCGGCCGATGGTTGGACATTGCTGGCAATGGCAACTGGTGCAACTACTGGAACAGGTGCCAGAATTACAGAGGCTAGAGACGCCTGAATCTGATCCAGATGCCCGGACTACTGCTGGAGGTACTGCATCACCTGACCTTGTGCCGCTTCCTGACTTTGTACTCGGGAAGCCAGGTTCTGGATGGCACTTGAGTACGCGTTCCGATTCCCCGGGTCCATGGGGCCTGAGTCACTGACCAGATATGGGAGTGTTGTGGACTCGGGGCTTCTTCCGATTACCGGGAAGAGGAACCGCTACTGGGTCGCAGTAGAGATGGCCGGATGTAGGTCTTCCTCATGCAGGATTAAGACGGCAGGCAGGAAGTATGGAAGAATACTTGAAGGTTTCCTGAAAGACAAGACTTGTAAAGATACTGAATGCTGAGACACAGAGATGCTGAGGCACTGAGGTGCTGGAGGCACAGGTATTGAGGCACGGAGGTGCCGGAGGCACAGTGATGCTGAGTTCTGAGGCACTGAGGTGCTGGAGGCACAGGTATTGAGGCACTGAGGTGCCAGAGGCACAGAGATGCTGAGTGCTGAGGCACTGTGGTGCTGGAGGCACCACGGTGCTGGAGGTACAGGTATTGAGACACGGAGGTGCCGGAGGCACAGTGATGCTGAGTGCTGAGGCACTGTGGTGCTGGAGGCACTGTGGTGCTGGAGGCCCTGAGGTGCTGGAGTTACAGGTATTGAGGCACAGTGATGCTCAGTGCTGAGGCACTGTGGTGCTGGAGGTACAGGTATTGAGGCACGGAGGTGCGTGGGGGCGCGTGAACCCTTGGAAGCACGGAGGTCCTTGGAGGCACGGAGATGCTTGGAGGCATGGAAGAATCGATGATACTCAGGCACCGGATCTCTGCCCGGCATCTGGCTTTGAATTCCCCGCCCTTGCCTGATTGGCGGAGCAGGCAGGTGACGTCAGTCCTGCTCTGCCTCCCTGACCACACTCACAATGGCGGCGCCCTCGCTCCGGGAAGTCACCAGAGGAACGCACCGACCCGACGCCGGGACCCGGAGACCGCCGGGGGGAGAGAGGCGCTGGGCAGTCCAAGTCACACGCAGGGACAAGCGCGGCCGCCGCTGCCTGTGATGTGTGACACTTACCATGTTTAAATCTCTTTCTGCGAGGTACATTGGGTTCCACAGGGCACCCACCCTGACGCACTTAGCTTCTTTGGGTTTGTATGGCATTAGCCGCTGGTCCCTTCTCCTGTGAGAATGTGGTTCTATGTGACTAACATCTGCCGTGCATGCAGGCCAATCTAGCAGGTCACTCGCTTCACCCGCTGGGTGAAATGCCCCCCCCCCCTCCCCCCGCACGCTCAGCACACATCGTGCTGTGCTGAGCGGGGGGAGACGTGTGCTGAGCGGTGATGCCTATTAGGGGCATTGCGCTGATGCCTATTAGGGGCCAGTGAGCAGGGATCAGTTTGCAGCAACAGGGACTATGGGTGTTATTCCGAGTTGATCAGAGCTGTGCTAAATTTAGCACAGCTACGATCATTCATACTGACATGCGGCCCAGTACAGGTCTAGTCCGCCTGGCATGTCAGTGCCGCCCCCCCCTGCAGAAGTGCAAAGGCACAGCGGCGATGCCTTTGACTTCAAGAGTAGCTTCCGACCAGCGCAGCTTTAGCATGCTGGTCGGGAGCTACTTGTCGCTCCCCGCCCCGCAGCGGCTGCATGTGACATCACGCAGCTGTCGCGCACCCCCCCCAATGGTCGGCCCATGCCTGCGTTGGCCGGACCGTGCCCCCTAAACGGCGGTTTAACGCCGCCGTCCAGCCCCCTCCCGCCCAGCGACCGTCTCTGCCTCAGAGTCGATCGCTAGGCAACGACGCAGTTCCTACCCGATTGCTGTGCTGCGTGAAACTTCAGCGAGCTATCGGGTCGGAATGGACATTGACCGTGCCGGACAGCATGGCATGTGTGTGGCTGCAAACCACTACAGAGGACTGATGTTGGAGCATAAAAAGTGCTAAGAGTTTTTCTGTTTGTGTTTTTATTTTTCATTGCACACGCTAAGCCGCTGCCCTCTGGGAGTGTATTGTTATGCACACCAGTGCCAGCAGGAATGTACTGGTGTCTGAACGGAGAGGGATGCAAAACAAATGAACTCACAGACAGACTGGGGAATATGACATTACGTACACAGAAGGTGATGGGGTAACAAAATAAACACAAAGTGAACAGAGAAGCCCAAAGGCTAAGAAACTGGGTGTCTCCCTAGTATTAGGAATGCTCAGATGGAAAGAAGCGAGATGTTGTGATTTAATACGTAGAGAACCCGAAATGCTGTTGCTAAGGGCAACAGCAAAACCCTAAAGGGTTACCGACGGGTGTGGCAGTAAACTCCTTGGTCAGAGATGGTATAATAGACACAAAGAAAGTCTCCACAATCCTAGTCCTCACTTGCAGTGCACTGGTTCAGCTTACTGCCACTAAACTGACACCTGAACACCTAGCACAGTGAGAAAGGATATTGGCAGGCAAGTCTGAGAATACAGCCGCAAACTTGCTAGGTTCACAGAGTAGCAAAAGAACCCCAGCAGGTTAAACAACTGACTCCAGTCTTACTGCTAGGTCTGGATTGGCAGAGTGTAGTACCAAATCCCAAGGCCTATTTGCAGTAAGCAACAAACAAATACAAAGTTACACAGTACTAGCTAACTTTCAGGAACTGACTAACCAACAAAGATTCAGCAGCATCTGCCTAACCTGAGAAGAGATATGTACAGCGCTAATAACAAACTGGATATGGGAAATTAATAATCACAATTTATTGTAAAAAATTGTTGCAACAACTAAATTCATTATAAAAAAGACATTACTTTGTCAGTAAAAGAATCAGAAAAAATCTATAGGGCAGGCACAGCAATTTTTGTTTTGATAATTTACCACACGAGGAAGCCGAATAAGTACACTGGTACGAGTCCTTGGAATAGTAGCCACAGTCCTAGGGTGCAGTTTTCAGTGCTTAGCAGATGAGGTCCAAATGCAAAGGCAGATCTTTATGATGTTTGAGCCGGACTGAGTTGAGTCCTGTTAGATAGCTGGATCTTTCTGCGCCTTATGGACCTCCGCTATTTCTCCCAATTTGCTGGTGGACTTCTAGGCTTCTGATTCTTTTACTGACAAAGTAATGTCTTTTTTATAATGAATTTAGTTGTTGCAACAATTTTTTACAATAAATTGTGATTATTAATTTCCCATATCCAGTTTGTTATTAGCGCTGTACATATCTCTATTTTTACCACTTATTCAGGGACTAACTATCCCTTTAAACAGCAGCTGTAAAGGACAAGCATATCCTCTTAACAGCGCCGGACAAATTACCTTGGTAATTTATTCTTTACATAACCTGAGAAGAGGGTTTATATAGCAGGTGCTGTCCACGCCCCACTCAGACCTCACAGACTGTGAGCACAAAAACCAGCACCGGATCCCCTGGCGTGCACAGAGCCTGTAACCACTGCACAGCAAAAGACCCGAACCGGAGTATCAGCTGCGCTAAGGTTACTCCGCTAGCACTTGTCTCCCGGTTGCCATGACGACGTGGCAGCACAGGGCAGGAGACCCTAACATGTATCTTAGCTTAGCAGAATTGCGAACGAAAGATTCGCAAAAATGCGAATAGAAATTTCTTAGCAGTTTCTGAGTAGCTCCACACTTACTCTGCCACTGCGATCAGTTCAGTCAGTTTCGTTCCTGGTTTGACGTCACAAACACACCCAGCGTTCGCCCAGGCACTCCCCCGTTTCTCCAACCATTCCCGCCTTTTTCCCAGAAACGGCAGCGTTTTTTCACACACCCCCATAAAACGGTCAGTTTCCGTCCATAAACACCCACTTCCTATCAATCAAACTCCAATCACCAGAACGAAGAAAATTCCTCGCAATGCCGTGAGTAAAATAGCTAACTTTTTAGTAAAATAAGTAACCGCATGCGCTCTGCAAACCTTGCGCATGCGCAGTAAGCGGCTAATCGCAATATATAAAAAAATCGGCAACGAGCAAAAAACTCGGAATGACCACCACTAGTGATGTGCACCGGAAATTTTTCGGGTTTTGTGTTTTGGTTTTGGATTCGGTTCCTCGGCCGTGTTTTGGATTCGAACGCGTTTTGTCAAAACCTCCCTGAAATTTTTTTGTTGGATTCAGGTGTGTTTTGGATTCGGGTGTTTTTTTACAAAACCCCCTCAAAAACAGCTTAAATCATAGAATTTGGGGGTCATTTTGATCCCATAGTATTATTAACCTCAATAACCATAATTTCCACTCATTTCCAGTCTATTCTGAACACCTCACAATATTATTGTTAGTCCTAAAATTTGCACCGAGGTTGCTGGATGACTAGGCTAAGCGACCCAAGTGGCCGACACAAACACCTGGCCCATCTAGGAGTGGCACTGCAGTGTCAGACAGGATGGCACTTAAAAAAATAGTCCCCAAACAGCACATGATGCAAAGAAAAAAAGAGGTGCACAAGGTCGCTGGATGGCTAAGCTAAGCGACCCAAGTGGCCAACACAAACACCTGGCCCATCCAGGAGTGGCACTGCAGTGTCAGACAGGATGGCACTTCAAAAAATAGTCCCCAAACAGCACATGATGCAAAGATAAATGAAAGAAAAAAGAGGTGCAAGATGGAATTGGCCTTGGGCCCTCCCATCCACCCTTATGTTGTATAAACAGGACATGCACACTTTAACAAACCCATCATTTCAGCGACAGGGTCTGCCACACGACTGTGACTGAAATGACTGGTTGGTTTGGGCCCCCACCAAAAAAGAAGCAATCAATCTCTCCTTGCACAAACTGGCTCTACAGAGGCAAGATGTCCACCTCCTCCTCATCGTCTGATTCCTCACCCCTTTCACTGTGTACATCCCCCTCCTCACAGATTAATTCTTAATTCGTCCCCACTGGAATCCACCATCTCAGGTCCCTGTGTACTTTCTGGAGGCAATTGCTGCTGGTGAATGTCTCCATGGAGGAATTGATTATAATTAATTTTGATGAACATCATCTTCTCCAGATTTTCTGGAAGTAACCTCGTACGCCGATTGCTGACAAGGTGAGCGGCTGCACTAAACACTCTTTCAGAGTACACACTGGAGGGGGGGAAACTTAGGTAAAATAAAGCCAGTTTGTGCAAGGGCCTCCAAATTGCCTGTTTTTCCTGACAGTATACGTACGGACTGTCTGACGTGCCTACTTGGATGTGGTCACTCATATAATCCTCCACCATTCTTTCAATGGTGACAGAATCATATGCAGTGACAGTAGACGACATGTCAGTAATCATTGGCAGGTCCTTCAGTCCGGACCAGATGTCAGCACTCACTCCAGACTACCCTGCATCACCGCCAGCGGGTGGGCTCGGAATTCTTAGCCTTTTCCTCGCAGCCCTAGTTGCGGGAGAATGTGACGGAGGAGCTGTTGACGGGTCACGTTCCGCTTGACTTGACAATTTTCTCACCATCAGGTCTTTGAACCTCTGCAGACTTGTGTCTACCGGAAAGAGAGATACAACGTAGGTTTTAAATCTAGGATCAAGCACGGTGGCCAAAATGTAGTGCTCTGATTTCAACAGATTGACCACCCGTGAATCCTGGTTAAGCGAATTAAGGGCTCCATCCACAAGTCCCACATGCCTAACGGAATCGCTCTGTTTTAGCTCCTCCTTCAATCTCTCCAGCTTCTTCTGCAAAAGCCTGATGAGGGGAATGACCTGACTCAGGCTGGCAGTGTCTGAACTGACTTCACGTGTGGCAAGTTCAAAGGGTTGCAGAACCTTGCACAACGTTGAAATCATTCTCCACTGCGCTTGAGTCAGGTGCATTCCCCCTCCTTTGCCTGTATCGTAGGTAGCTGTATAAACTTGAATGGCCTTTTGCTGCTCCTCCATCCTCTGAAGCATATAGAGGGTTGAATTCCACCTCGTTACCACCTCTTGCTTCAGATGATGGCGGGGCAGGTTCAGGAGTGTTTGCTAGTGCTCCAGTCTTTGGCATGCGGTGGCTGAATGCCGAAAGTGGCCCGCAATTCTTCGGGCCACCGACAGCATCTCTTGCATGCCCCTGTCGTTTTTTAAATAATTCTGCACCACCAAATTCAATGTATGTACAAAACATGGGACGTGCTGGAATTTGCCCACATGTAATGCACGCACAATATTGGTGGTGTTGTCCGATGTCACAAATCCCCAGGAGAGTCCAATTGGGGTAAGCCATTCTGCGATGATGTTCCTCAGTTTCTGTAAGAGGTTGTCAGCTGTGTGCCTCTTATGGAAAGCGGTTGTCACAACTGAGGGCCTGAGCTGACGGGAGGCAGCCTCAGTTGTAGGGGCTGAGATGTACCGGAACCTGGGAGGTTGTATCAGACCCCTGGACATGTAAGTAACATGAATAATAACTGCCCGAAGGCGTGACCACGACAACTTGGATAAAAGTCAATGATGTTTATTATGACAACTCCGCAACACAGCAGCAGAAAGAAAACGTAAAAGTCAGCAAAGAATAAATACAGTTCCTGAGTACTACAGGATGGCAGGAGCCACAGGGCACTGGTAGTGTGAGATAGTTCTTATGATCTTCTAGATGGAAAGTCCTTACCAGGCCCGACTGTAGCATTGGAGATAACCCAGGATTGTGCCAGCTGGTGTTCCAGGAAAAGCTGGGTTGCTGAAGGTAAAACAGCTGCTGTGGATACTGGCTGGAACCAGACTGTTGTTAGCACGGAGTGGATACTGGCTGGAACCAGTTAAATAATAAATAAACTTGGGAGCGATGAAATATGAACTGAAATGTAGAACTTGAGAGCGGAGAAATAATAATACCGGTGGAGAGTGGTAAAGTGTAGAAAGGACACCGGCCCTTTAAGGGAATCTGTACTCTGCTGGAAGCTGAGCTGGAAGCAGGTAATGTTGTAGCTGGAAACAGATGAATCCACAATGGATTGGAGAGTCAGGCTACACCGCAGGTGGAATGCTGGTGCGGGTCTCTATGGTGGAAGTCTTGAGACAGGAGCTGGAACCTGGAAGACAATCACAGGAGAGAGACAAACAGGAACTAGGTTTGACAACCAAAGCACTGACGTCTTCCTTGCTCAGGCACAGCTTACTTATACCTGCAGCAAGGAAGGGGTTGGCTAGGCAATTATGCAAATCAACAATACAGACAGCAGATTGGTGGAAATGATCAGATGACAGAATCCAAGATGGCTGCGCCCATGCAGACACTTGGAGGGAAGTTTGGTTTGTAATCCATGTGGTCTGGGAAACAGTAATGGCGGCGCCGGAGACAGGAGACGCCAGGCTGATAGATGCACATTTAACCACGCGGGCACAGCGGAGGCCGCGGCTGATGAAAACACCACTCTGACACTCTGCATGTGGAAACTCAGGAACAGCGGGATCCGGTCCTGGAACGCTGAGCCCGCCTTAGGAGGCATCTGAAGGGTAAGTAATGGCGTCCAGATACCCGGATCGTGACAGCACCCCCCCCTTTAGGAGTGGCCCCAGGACACTTCTTAGGCTTTAAAGGAAACTTTGCGTGGAAATTTCGGACCAAGGCAGGAGCATGGACGTCAGAGGCATTGGTCCAAGAGCATTCTTCAGGACCATAGCCCTTCCAGTCAATGAGATACTGAAGTTGACCGTAACGGTGACGTGAGTCCAGGATCTTGGCCACTTCATACTCAACGCCTCGTTGAGTTTGGACTTTCGGAGTTGGTGGAAGTGAGGAATGAAACCGATTCAAGATTAGCGGTTTCAACAGGGAAACATGGAATGTCCTGGGTATTTTTAAGAAGGGAGGTAACTGGAGTCTGTAAGCAACAGGATTGATGACTTGATCAATTTTAAAAGGACCGATGTAGCGAGGTGCAAACTTCATACTGGGAACTCTTAACCTCAAATTCTTCGTGGATAACCATACCCGATCACCCACCTTGAAAGCAGGAACTGCTCGACGCTTCTTATCCGCAAACTTCTTGTACCTGAACGATGCCTTGAGCAGAGCTGATCGTACGCTCTTCCAGATATTGGCAAACTGATGCAAGGTGATATCCACTGCGGGAACAGAAGTTGCTGGAAGCGGTTGGAACTCAGGGACTTTAGGGTGGAATCCAAAGTTGGTGAAGAATGGTGTTGAAGAAGATGAAGAATGATACTGGTTGTTATGACAGAACTCGGCCCAGGGAAGTAATTGAACCCAGTCATCTTGAGAGGAGGACACATAGATGCGGAGGAAGGCCTCCAAGTCCTGATTCACCCTCTCAGTTTGACCATTGGTCTGAGGATGGTAAGCCGTGGAAAACTTTAACTTGACTTGGAGGACTTGACATAAACTTCGCCAGAATTTGGCTGTGAATTGAACTCCTCGATCTGAGATAATTTCTTCTGGAAGACCGTGGAGTCGGAAGATCTCTTGTATGAATACTTGAGCCAACTTGGAAGCTGACGGAAGACCGGTGAGAGGAATGAAGTGTGCCATCTTGGTGAACCGGTCAACTACCACCCAGATGGTATTGAACTTGTTGCACATGGGCAAATCTGTAATAAAATCCATCGACAAATGGGTCCATGGTCGACGGGGAACAGATAGTGGAACCAGTTGCCCCGCAGGCGACTGGCGGGATACTTTATGTTGAGCACACTTTGGGCAAGATGCAATAAACTCCAAAACGTCCTTTTTCAGAGTTGGCCACCAATAGGACCTAGAGATAAACTCCAGGGTTTTTTGGATACCTGTATGTCCGGCAAAACGGGAAGCATGGGCCCAATGCATGAGCTTCTTCCTTAGTGTCGGCTTCACAAAACTTTTTCCTGATGGGGGCGTAGAGTCCATCCCTACCGTGGAGAATGCCAACGGATTTATAATAGGATGCTTGTCTGAAGACTCTGACTCATTTTCTTGCTCCCATGAGCGAGAAAGGGCATCGGCCTTGCGATTCTGAGAGCCCGGACAGAACTGGAGTTTAAAGTCGAACCTGGAAAAGAAAAGTGCCCATCTGGCCTGACGAGGGTTGAGACATTGTGCGCCTTTTAGATATAGAAGGTTCTTGTGGTCTGTAAGGATGGTGATTGAATGAGAAGCTCCCTCCAACAGATATCTCCACTCCTCTAGAGCGAGCTTGATGGCTAGCAACTCCTGGTCGCCAATGGCATAGTGGCGCTCCGCTGGGGAGAACTTCCGTGAGAAGAAACTGCAAGGATGTAAATGACCATCTTTAGCCCTCTGAGATAACACTGCTCCTACTCCAACGGAGGAGGCATCCACCTCTAAGATGAAAGGAGAGTCGATGTCAGGCTGTTTCAGGACAGGTGCAGAGATGAACCTCTGTTTTAAAAGATGAAAAGCTTGCATGGCTTCTTCAGACCACTTGGACGGGTTAGCACCCTTCTTGGTGAAAGCAGTAATAGGCGCCACAATGGTGGAAAAGTCTCGTATAAACTTTCGGTAATAATTGGCGAACCCTAAGAACCTCTGGACCCCTTTGAGGGTTAAGGGTACCGGCCAATTCTGGATTGCTTGTAGTTTCTCAGGATCCATCTCTAGTCCGGAACCGGACACAATGTACCCTAGAAACGGAATGGACTTGACTTCAAAGACGCATTTCTCTAATTTGCAGTAGAGATGATTGACACGGAGACGGGACAGAACCTCCTTTACCCAGAAACGATGTTCCTCTAAATCGTTGGCAAAAATGAGGATATCATCTAGATAGACCACGACATGACGGTATAGAATGTCTCTGAAGATCTCATTGACGAAATGCTGGAAGACAGCTGGGGCATTGCTCAATCCGAAGGGCATGACGAGGTACTCATAATGTCCGTCACGGGTGTTAAATGCGGTCTTCCACTCGTCACCCTCACGGATCCGGATGAGATTGTATGCACCTCTCAGGTCCAGCTTTGTAAAGATGGTAGCTCCGCTAACTCTGTCAAAGAGCTCAGTAATCAGGGGTAAAGGATAGCGGTTCTTGATGGTAATGTCGTTCAAACCTCTGTAGTCGATGCACGGCCGCAGACCACCATCTTTCTTCTTTACAAAAAAGAAGCCTGCGCCGGCTGGAGAAGAAGAAGGACGAATGAACCCCTTTGCTAGGTTCTCTTTAATGTATTCCTCCATAGAATGCGTCTCGGGGAGAGACAACGGATAAGTTCGGCCTCGAGGTGGAACCTTCCCTGGAACGAGATCAATCGGGCAGTCCCATTCTCTATGAGGAGGAAGGATATCAGCAGAAGCTTTACTGAACACATCCGTGAAATCTTGATATGGAGGAGGTAGAACATCAGACGACCTGGGGGAGGAAGAACAGACAGGCAACACTTTAAACAAACATGTCTTAGTACAGGAGGAACCCCATGCCAGGATTTGCGTAGTCGTCCAATCAATTGTAGGATTGTGAAGACGGAGCCATGGAAGGCCCAGGACCACAGGATGTGTGGCTCTTGGAATCACTAAAAGTGAAATAAGTTCGGAATGAAGAACTCCCACTCTCAGACGAACTGGTAGAGTCCTTAGAGAAATAACTGTATCAAAAATTTTACTGCCATCCACAGCAGTTAAGGAAAAGGACGAAGGAAGTCTCTCGGTGGGTAGGGACCACCGTTTAACATAGGCTTCGGTAATAAAGTTCCCAGCTGCTCCGGAATCCAGGAGGGCAATGACGTTCTGATAACGTTGAGCAACTTGAAGCGAGACTGGGAGTTTACAATCTTGAGGAGATGGAGAGGAGATCATTACTCCTAGCCGGCCCTCTCCTTGGCGAGCTAGGATTTGGAGTTTCCCGGACGTTTGGGACAGGCATTAATGGTGTGAGACGGAGCTGCACAATACAGACAGAGAAACTCGGAGAGGCGTCTTCGGCGCTCAGCAGGAGTTAAACGGGAACGGCCAATTTGCATGGGTTCATCTTTAGTTGGTGACAGTTGGCGAGGAGGAGGAGCAGAAGATTTTGGAGCAGATGATCTTCCACGCTCAGTTGCTCTCTCTCTGAAACGTAAGTCAACTTTCGTACAAAGTGAGATTAGCTCATCTAACTTGGAGGGTAAGTCTCTGGTAGCTAACTCATCTTTAATACGCTCGGATAAACCATGCCAGAATGCAGCATACAGGGCCTCGTCGTTCCATGCCAGTTCGGATGCCAGGATCTGGAACTGTATAAGATATTGTCCTACAGTACGTGATCCCTGGCGTAAACGGAGAATCTCAGACGAAGCTGAAGTTACCCGGCCTGGCTCGTCGAAGATGCGCCTGAATGTTGACACGAATGCAGTGTAAGAAGATAGCAGGGTGTCGGACCTCTCCCATAACGGTGATGCCCAATCAAGGGCTGAGCCACTGAGAAGAGAAATAATGTAGGCAATTTTTGTACGGTCACTGGGAAAATTGCCAGGTTGTAGCTCAAACTGAATCTCACACTGGTTGAGAAATCCCCTGCAGAATCTTGGAGATCCGTCAAATTTTGCTGGCGTTGGAAGATGAAGACGTGGAGCAGAAATGGGTAAGGTGGGTGGGGTTATAGCTGGAGTCACTGTGGTTGACGCACCAGACGCGCCTGATCCACGGAGAGTTGTCTGAATCCCATCCAGCCGAGTAGAGAGATCCTGGAGACAGCGGATGATGTGGCCCTGTGCAGCCTCCTGATGTTCTAGTCGGGCTGCCAGTTCTTGCATCGGCCTGGCCGCTTGATCCTGGTCTCCGGCTGGATTCATTAGGTCAGTGCTTACTGTCACAACTGAGGGCCTGAGCTGACGGGAGGCAGCCTCAGTTGTAGGGGCTGAGATGTACCGGAACCTGGGAGGTTGTATCAGACCCCTGGACATGTAAGTAACATGAATAATAACTGCCCGAAGGCGTGACCACGACAACTTGGATAAAAGTCAATGATGTTTATTATGACAACTCCGCAACACAGCAGCAGAAAGAAAACGTAAAAGTCAGCAAAGAATAAATACAGTTCCTGAGTACTACAGGATGGCAGGAGCCACAGGGCACTGGTAGTGTGAGATAGTTCTTATGATCTTCTAGATGGAAAGTCCTTACCAGGCCCGACTGTAGCATTGGAGATAACCCAGGATTGTGCCAGCTGGTGTTCCAGGAAAAGCTGGGTTGCTGAAGGTAAAACAGCTGCTGTGGATACTGGCTGGAACCAGACTGTTGTTAGCACGGAGTGGATACTGGCTGGAACCAGTTAAATAATAAATAAACTTGGGAGCGATGAAATATGAACTGAAATGTAGAACTTGAGAGCGGAGAAATAATAATACCGGTGGAGAGTGGTAAAGTGTAGAAAGGACACCGGCCCTTTAAGGGAATCTGTACTCTGCTGGAAGCTGAGCTGGAAGCAGGTAATGTTGTAGCTGGAAACAGATGAATCCACAATGGATTGGAGAGTCAGGCTACACCGCAGGTGGAATGCTGGTGCGGGTCTCTATGGTGGAAGTCTTGAGACAGGAGCTGGAACCTGGAAGACAATCACAGGAGAGAGACAAACAGGAACTAGGTTTGACAACCAAAGCACTGACGTCTTCCTTGCTCAGGCACAGCTTACTTATACCTGCAGCAAGGAAGGGGTTGGCTAGGCAATTATGCAAATCAACAATACAGACAGCAGATTGGTGGAAATGATCAGATGACAGAATCCAAGATGGCTGCGCCCATGCAGACACTTGGAGGGAAGTTTGGTTTGTAATCCATGTGGTCTGGGAAACAGTAATGGCGGCGCCGGCCACCGGAGACAGGAGACGCCAGGCTGATAGATGCACATTTAACCACGCGGGCACAGCGGAGGCCGCGGCTGATGAAAACACCACTCTGACACTCTGCATGTGGAAACTCAGGAACAGCGGGATCCGGTCCTGGAACGCTGAGCCCGCCTTAGGAGGCATCTGAAGGGTAAGTAATGGCGTCCAGATACCCGGATCGTGACAGCGGTGATACAAAGCGTAGCCTGCCTAGGAATGAGTTAGCGTTTGCGAGATGCTGTTACTGGTGCCGCCGCTGCTGTTCTTGCTGCAGGAGGCAATACATCTACCCAGTGGGCTGTCACAGTCATATAGTCCTGAGTCTTCCCTACTCCACTTGTCCACATGTCCGTGGTTAAGTGGACATTGGGTACAACTGCATTTTTTAGGACACTGGTGACTCTTTTTCTGAGGTCTGCATACATTCTCGGTATCGCCTGCCTAGAGAAGTGGAACCTAGATGGTATTTAATACCGGGGACACACTAACTCAATAAATTCTCGAATTCCCTGTGAATTAACGGTGGATACCGGACACACGTTTAACACCACCCAGGCTGCCAAGGCCTGAGTTATCTGCTTTGCAGCAGGATGATGTGATATTTCAACTTCCTCGCAAAGGACTGTTGGACAGTCAATTGCTTACTGGAAGTAGTACAAGTGGTCTTCTGACTTCCCCTCTGTGATGACGATCGACTCCCAGCAGCAACAACAGCAGCGCTAGCAGCAGTAGGCGTTACACTCAAGGATGCATCAGAGGAATCCCAGGCAGGAGAGGACTCGTCAGACTTGCCAGTGACATGGCCTGCAGGACTATTGGCTTTCCTGTCTAAGGAGGAAATTGACACTGAGGGAGTTGGTGGTGTGGTTTGCAGGAGCTTGGTTACAAGAGGAAGGGATTTAGTTGTCAGTGGACTGCTTCCGCTGTCACCCAAAGTTTTTGAACTTGTCAATGACTTCTGATGAATGCGCTCCAGGTGACGTATAAGGGAGGATGTTGCTAGATGGTTAACGTCCTTACCCCTACTTATTACAGCTTGACAAAGGCAACACATGGCTTGACACCTGTTGTCCGCATCTCTGTTAAAATAATTCCACACCGAAGAGGTGATTTTTTTTGTAATTTGACCATGCATGTCAGTGGCCATATTCCTCCCACGGACAACAGGTGTCTCCCCGGGTGCCTGACTTAAACAAACCACCTCACCATCAGAATCCTCCTTGTCCATTTCCTCCTCAGCGCCAGCAACACCCATATCCTCATCCTGGTGTACTTCAACAGTGACATCTTCAATTTCACTATCAGGAACTGGACTGCGGGTGCTCCTTCCAGCACTTGAAGGGGGCCGCAAATGGTGGAAGGCGCCACCTCTTCCCGTCCAGTGTTGGGAAGGTCAGGCATCGCAACCGACAAAATTGGACTCTCCTTGGGCAGAGGCAGAACTCTGGGAGGCAATGGAGTCATCTGCCGCCGGGCTCCTGCTCTGAAGGGGGCACCTCTCCTCCCATTCTGTGACACCATTAAATTAAGTTGATAGCTGCTACTCCCTTATCAGTAGCCAATTGCCTCACTGGTGCCTGTACCTTACAAATCACACTGTTTTTATTATACAGGTTGAATATCCCTTATCCAAAATGCTTGCGACCAGAGGTATTTTGGATATCAGATTTTTTCCGTATTTTGGAATAATTGCATACCATAATGAGATATCATGGTGATGGGATCTTAATCAAAGCACAGAATACATTTACCGTATATACTCGAGTATAAGTCGACCCGAATATAAGCCGAGGCACCTAATTCTACCACAAAAACCTGGGAAAACTTATTGACTCGAGTATAAGCCTAGGGTGGGAAATGCAGCTCTAGCCGTACACAGCCCTCAGTGCCAGATATGCCCTCATAGTGCCAGATATGCCCCCACAGTGCTGCCAGTTATGCCCCCACAGTGCTGCCAGATATGCCCCCACAGTGCTGCCAGATATGCCCCCACAGTGCTGCCAGATATGCCCCCACAGTGCTGCCAGATATGCCCCCACAGTGCTGCCAGATATGCCCCCACAGTGCTGCCAGATATGCCCCCACAGTGCTGCCAGTTATGCCCCCACAGTGCTGCCAGATATGCCCCCACAGTGCTGCCAGATATGCCCCCACAGTGCTGCCAGATATGCCCCCACAGTGCTGCCAGTTATGCCCCCACAGTGCTGCCAGATATGCCCCCACAGTGCTGCCAGATATGCCCCCACAGTCCTCCAGATATGCCCCCACAGTGCTGCCAGATACGCCCCCTCATGATGCCAGATACGTTCCCTCCCCAAGTGCCAGGTATGCCCCACAGTGTTGTTACTTACCCCTCCGTCGATCCCGCGCTGTCTTCTGGTGGGACACGAAGCGCACAGCGTGCGCCTCTCCTGTGTCCCTCCTGCATCTTCGGCGGCCGCGGCGGGTCTATTAAAGGAAGTGCCGGTTCGTGATCAGAGGTCACGAACGGGTACTTCCTGTAATAGAACCGTCGCTGCTGCCGCCGGAGATGCAGGAGGGACACAGGAGAGCCGTGCGCTGTGCGCTCCGTGTCCCTCCTTCACACTGCTCTGCCTGTCACTGTGCACTGACTCGAGTATAAGCCGAGGTGGCTTTTTCAGCACAAAAAAAAAGTGCTGAAAAAGTCGGCTTATACTCGAGTATATACGGTATGTTTTATATACACCTTATACACACAGCCTGAAGGTAATTTTAGCCAATATTTTTTATAACTTTGTGCATTAAACAAAGTGTGTCTACATTCACGCAATTCATTTATGTTTCATATACACCTTATACACACAGCCTGAAGATAATTTAATACAATATTTTTAATAACTTTGTGTATTAAACAAAGTTTGTGTACATTGAGCCATCAAAAAACAAAGGTTTCACAATCTCAGTCTTACTCAAAAAAGTCCATATTTCGGAATATTTGGATATGGGATACTCAACCTGTACTTTAGATAAACATTTTACAAGTGTCATACCCGGGATTAGAAACCATGAACAATTCACTGGAAGCAGACACCTTACTGATGAAGCTATTTGCTCCTGTATAGGAAATATGAGAATTCTAACTACATGAAGTTACTTCTCTGACAATTACACATAACTTCTCATAGTTAGAATTCTCATTCTTCCTATACAGGAGCAAATATCTCCATTAGTAAAGTGCCTGCTGTCAGTGTAACAGGTCATGGGTTCTAATCCTGGGTATAACTGCTAAGAAATGTGTAATTTAAAATTAAAGACAATGAAATGTGTATATATACAGTACATACGTTTTTGTTTTTTCAGAACACTACACACACACATTTATCTAACTATAGGGGGGCACCAATATTTATCTTGCCTCCGGGCTACTGGGACAAATTTACGCCACTGTCCTTGGGGATTTGTGATTTAGAAGAATGCACAGTACTTTGCTGTCTTTTCATTTTTCTAGCGAGGAGATGAGTGCTTCCATCCTCATGTGAATCTGTACCACTAGCCATGAACAAAGGACAGGGCCTCAGCCGTTATTTGCCACTCCGTGTCGTAAATGGCATATTCGCAAGTTTACACTTCTCATCAGATGCTTTTCATTTTGATTTGTGGGTCATTTTACTGAACTTTTGTTTTTTGAATTTTACATACTCTCTACTATGATATTGGGCATCGGGCTTGGCAGACGACGTTGATGGCATTTCATCGTCTCGGCCATGACTAGTGGCGGCAGCTTCAGCACGAGGTGGAAGTGGATCTTGATCTTTCCCTATTTTACCCTCCACACTTTTGTTCTCCATTTTTTAATGTGTGGAATTATATGCCAGTAATATATATCAACAGCAATGGCCTACTGTACCGTACTGCTATATATTATATACTGGTGGTCAGCAAAATTCTGCACTGTCCTCCTACTATATATACTGCACACAACTAAAATGCACCACAGGTATGGATGGATAGTATACTTGACGACACAGAGGTAGGTAGAGCAGTGGACTACTGTACCGTACTGCTAAATATTATATACTGGTGGTCAGCAAATTTCTGCACTGTCCTACTACTATATATACTGCGCACAACTAAAATGCACCACAGGTATGGATGGATACTATACTTGACGACACAGAGGTAGGTAGAGCAGTGGACTACTGGACCGTACTGCTATATCATACTGGTGGTCACCGGTCAGCAAAATTCTGCACTGTCCTCCTACTATATATACTGCACACAACTAAAATGCTCCACAGGTATGGATGGATAGTATTCTTGATGACACAGAGGTAGGTAGAGCAGTGGACTACTGTACCGTACTGCTATATATTATATACTGGTGGTCAGAAAAATTCTGCACTGTCCTCCTACTATATATACTGTGCACAACTAAATTGCACCACAGGTATGGGTGGATAGCATACTTGACGACACAGAGGTAGGTAGAGCAGTGGACTACTGTACCATACTGCTATATATTATATACTGGTGGTCAATGTGATAATAAAAGATAAGAAACTAGTGCGCAATTAAACCAGAGGTGCAGCCAAAGATTAGCGTAATACAAGGGAGATACCCAGTTCCTTAGCCTCTGGGCTTCTCTGTTCACTTTGTGTGTATTTTGTTACCCTATCACCTTCTGTGTACGTTATGTCATATTCCCCAGTTTGTCTGTGAGTCCATGTGTTTTGCATAACAGTTCAAACACCAGTACATTCCTGCAGACACTGGAGTGCATAACAGTTCTGACACCAGTACTTTCCTGCAGGCACTGGTGTACATAACATAGACACATAAAAAAGAGAAAATAGTGCAATAAAAACCTTTTAATGGACGATTCTAATCAATCGAATGCACTTACAAACTGATGTGATTCAAACAGCATATCTCATAACTTCCCATAAAGCACACAGCTTAGAGGTCACATAGTCGCCGTCAACCAAGGATGGTATACCAAATAATGTTGGAAATCTGAAAAGATGTGACTACCTCCACATATTACGTGTTTTGAGGTTTAGGCACATAAAATAGAAAGAAGAAATAGTGCAATGATCCTTTTTAAAATTATGCAAGATTTAATAACATCAAAGCACTTACAAACAAACGTAATTTATTCAGCATAAAAACATATCCATGCAAACCGGCAAAGATATATATCTTATATTCCGTAATCTATATATTATATACTGGTGGTCAGCAAAATTCTGCACTGTCCTCCTACTACATATACTGCGCACAACTAAAATGCACCACAGGTATAGATGGATAGTATACTTAATGACACAGAGGTAGGTAGAGCAGTGGCCTACTGTACTGTACTGCTATATATTATATACTGGTGGTCAGCAAAATTCTGCACTGTCCTCCTACTGTATATACTGCGCACAACTAAAATGCACCACAGGTATGGATGGATATTATACATGACGACACAGAGGTAAGAGCAGTGTACTACTGTACTGTACTGCTATATATTATATACTGGTGGTCAGAAAAATTCTGCACTGTCCTCCTACAATATATACTGCGCACAACTAAAATGCACCCCAGGTATGGATGGATAGTATAATTGACGACACAGAGGTAGGTAGAGCAGTGGCCTACTGTACCGTACTGCTAAATATTATATACTGGTGGTCAGCAAAATTCTGCCAGTCCTCCTACTGTATATACTGCACACAACTAAAATGCACCACAGGTATGGATGGATAGTATACTTGACGACACAGAGGTAGGTAGAGCAGTGGACTACTGTACCGTACTGCTAAATATTATATACTGGTGGTCAGCAAATTTCTGCACTGTCCTACTACTATATATACTGCGCACAACTAAAATGCACCACAGGTATGGATGGATACTATACTTGACGACACAGAGGTAGGTAGAGCAGTGGACTACTGGACCGTACTGCTATATCATACTGGTGGTCACTGGTCAGCAAAATTCTGCACTGTCCTCCTACTATATATACTGCACACAACTAAAATGCACCACAGGTATGGATGGATAGTATTCTTGACGACACAGAGGTAGGTAGAGCAGTGGACTACTGTACCGTACTGCTAAATATTATATACTGGTGGTCTGCAAATTTCTGCACTGTCCTACTACTATATACTGCGCACAACTAAAATGCACCACATGTATGGATGGATACTATACTTGACGACACAGAGGTAGGTAGAGCAGTGGACTACTGTACCGTACTGCTATATCATACTGGTGGTCACTGGTCAGCAAAATTCTGCACTGTCCTCCTACTATATATACTGCACACAACTAAAATGCTCCACAGGTATGGATGGATAGTATTCTTAACGAAACAGAGGTAGGTAGAGCAGTGGACTACTGTACCGTACTGCTATATATTATATACTGGTGGTCAGAAAAATTCTGCACTGTCCTCCTACTATATATACTGTGCACAACTAAATTGCACCACAGGTATGGATGGATAGCATACTTGACGACACAGAGGTAGGCAGAGCAGTGGACTACTGTACCATACTGCTATATATTATATACTGGTGGTCAATGTGATAATAAAAGATAAGAAACTAGTGCGCAATTAAACCAGAGGTGCAGCCAAAGATTAGCGTAATACAGTGTACATCCAAAAACACTAGAGAATAGACAAAAGAGAAAAATTACGCATATTTATGGCGCTCAAAGGAAAAAATAGTACACCTTAAGGATAGTATATATGTATAGTCCAAAAAATGATAATCACCCCTAAAGATTTCCAAAAGGAGCAGGACTTTGAAGTTTCTACTTCTCCTTTTCTTTATTTTATCGTCCTTGATTGGAACCTAGAATGTAACGTGGTCTCCTCCACACAATATGTGTTTTAGGATAGACACATAAAAAAGAGAAAATAGTGCAATAAAACCCTTTTAATGGACGATTCTAATCAATCGAATGCACTTACAAACTGATGTGATTCAAACAGCATATCTCATAACTTCCCATAAGGCACACAGCTTAGAGGTCACATAGTCGCCGTCAACCAAGGATGGTATACCAAATAATGTTGGAAATCTGAAAAGATGTGACTACCTCCACATATTACGTGTTTTGAGGTTTAGGCACATAAAATAGAAAGAAGAAATAGTGCAATGATCCTTTTTAAAATTATGCAAGATTTAATAACATCAAAGCACTTACAAACAAACGTAATTTATTCAGCATAAAAACATATCCATGCAAACCGGCAAAGATATATATCTTATATTCCGTAATCTATATATTATATACTGGTGGTCAGCAAAATTCTGCACTGTCCTCCTACTACATATACTGCGCACAACTAAAATGCACCACAGGTATAGATGGATAGTATACTTAATGACACAGAGGTAGGTAGAGCAGTGGCCTACTGTACTGTACTGCTATATATTATATACTGGTGGTCAGCAAAATTCTGCACTGTCCTCCTACTGTATATACTGCGCACAACTAAAATGCACCACAGGTATGGATGGATATTATACATGACGACACAGAGGTAAGAGCAGTGTACTACTGTACTGTACTGCTATATATTATATACTGGTGGTCAGAAAAATTCTGCACTGTCCTCCTACAATATATACTGCGCACAACTAAAATGCACCCCAGGTATGGATGGATAGTATAATTGACGACACAGAGGTAGGTAGAGCAGTGGCCTACTGTACCGTACTGCTAAATATTATATACTGGTGGTCAGCAAAATTCTGCCAGTCCTCCTACTGTATATACTGCACACAACTAAAATGCACCACAGGTATGGATGGATAGTATACTTGACGACACAGAGGTAGGTAGAGCAGTGGACTACTGTACCGTACTGCTAAATATTATATACTGGTGGTCAGCAAATTTCTGCACTGTCCTACTACTATATATACTGCGCACAACTAAAATGCACCACAGGTATGGATGGATACTATACTTGACGACACAGAGGTAGGTAGAGCAGTGGACTACTGGACCGTACTGCTATATCATACTGGTGGTCACTGGTCAGCAAAATTCTGCACTGTCCTCCTACTATATATACTGCACACAACTAAAATGCACCACAGGTATGGATGGATAGTATTCTTGACGACACAGAGGTAGGTAGAGCAGTGGACTACTGTACCGTACTGCTAAATATTATATACTGGTGGTCTGCAAATTTCTGCACTGTCCTACTACTATATATACTGCGCACAACTAAAATGCACCACATGTATGGATGGATACTATACTTGACGACACAGAGGTAGGTAGAGCAGTGGACTACTGTACCGTACTGCTATATCATACTGGTGGTCACTGGTCAGCAAAATTCTGCACTGTCCTCCTACTACATATACTGCACACAACTAAAATGCTCCACAGGTATGGATGGATAGTATTCTTAACGAAACAGAGGTAGGTAGAGCAGTGGACTACTGTACCGTACTGCTATATATTATATACTGGTGGTCAGAAAAATTCTGCACTGTCCTCCTACTATATATACTGCACACAACTAAAATGCACCACAGGTATGGATGGATAGTATACTAGACGACACAGAGGTAGGTAGAGCAGCGGACTACTGTACCGTACTGCTATATAATACTGGTGGTCACTGGTCAGCAAAATTCTGCACTGTCCTCCTACTATATACTACAATGCAGCACAGATATGGTGCATTTTTCAAACAGAGAACGTAGATATTTTCAGCACACTGAGCACAGATATTTGCAGCACACTGAGCACAGATATTTGCAGCACACTGAGCACAGATATTTGCAACACACTGAGCACAGATATTTGCAGCACACTGAGCACAGATATTTGCAGCACACTGAGCACAGATATTTGCAGCACACTGAGGCCCTCATTCCGAGTTGATCGCTCGCAAGGCGATTTTAGCAGAGTTACACACGCTAAGCCTACACCTACTGGGAGTGAATCTTAGCTTCTTAAATGTGCGACCGATGTATTCGCAATATTGCGATCACAAACGACTTAGCAGTTTTAGAGTAGCTTCAGACTTACTCTGCCTGTGCGATCAGTTCAGTGCTTTTCGTTCCTGGCTGACGTCACAAACACACCCAGCGTTCGGCCAGGCACTCCCACCGTTTCTCCGGCCACTCCTGCGTTTTTTCCGGAAACGGTAGCGTTTTCAGCCACACGCCCCGAAAACGCAGTGTTTCCGCCCAGTAACACCCATTTCCTGTCAATCACAATGCGAACGTCGGAGCGATGAAAAAGCCGTGAGTAAACTTACTTTCTTCATAGTAAAGTAACTTGGCGCAGTCGCAATGCGAACATCGCGCATGCGCACTAAGCGGATTCTCACTGCGATGCGATGAAAAACACCGAGCGAACAACTCGGAATGAGGGCCTGAGCACAGATATTTGCAGCACACTGAGCACAGATATTTGCAGCACACTGAGCACAGATATTTGCAGCACACTGAGCACAGATATTTGCAGCACACTGAACACAGAAACTGAGAGAACGCTGCCACGTCCTCTCCCTATCAACTCCAATGCATGAGTGAAAATGACAGCGACGCGCGGCTCCTTATATAGAATACAAATCTTGCGAGAATCCGACAGCAGGATTATGACGTTCGGGCGCGCTTGGGTTAACCGAGCAAGGCGGGAAGATCCGAGGCTGCCTCGGAACCGTGTAAAATGGGTGAAGTTTGGGGGGGTTCGGTTTCCGAGGAACCGAACCCCCTCATCACTAGTTGTAACAGGACTCATGTTACTATATATATATATATATATATATATATATATATATATATATATGTGAGTACAAAAAAAAGCTAGCAGCGCCACAGATGTAGTATCTAAGGTATAAACAACAGTATTGGGAAATATGTGTTCTGAAATAATTACCAGAACATAACCTGGTGGACACTCCCTCCAGACTATTAGGGCGTTAGCTTAGGAACCTCAAAAACATATATAGGCACTGGTATATATGCCCAAAAGTTTGAAAATGGTGCAGGGGGATGAGGTATTTGCAAGCGACCAAAGGTGTCGAATTAATAATGTAAAAACCAGGTGCTATAAAAACATAAAATTTAATTTCAGAAAACAAAGCACTAAAAAGGGGTAATATGTAAGATAATAACATTTTTTAGATGCAGCCTATTCAAAAAGTATTGTATAAAAAAGCAAAGGCAAAGCTAAAAAATCAGAAACACATATGCCAAAATTCATAAAAAAGTACATAAAAACATGAAAGATAAGGTATAAAATACACAGGATAAAAGATAAAAAAGGGGGAGAGGTCGCTTAACTTCAGTGGTTGAGGTAAAATCAGAGTAGGGTACATATTACCCCTTTTTAGTGCTTTGTCTTCTGAAATTACATTTTATGTTTTTATAGCACCTGGTTTTTACATTATTAATTCGACACCTTTGGTTGCTTGCAAATACCTCATCCCCCTGCACCATATATATATATATATATATATATATATATATATATATATATCTATCATGGACGTGCGGTGCGCTAAATGGCTCAGGAGGCACTGTCTAGCACCAGAGTCAGATTTATGCGCAATATATGAGACAAATGGTGCATGTGGGCATTATACAAAGATGCAGAGGTATAAACTCCTGGAAATTTGCTGAGTTTTGATCAGAGATGTGCGGAAAAGATTGGCAGGTGAGGCACTGCCTCACCTGCCATAGACTTTTTACTCCAGAGTTTTGCTCATAACAATGATTAGGATAATGCAATGAAGATATTTCTAACATATTCTTTGCATTTTTTATATACTTTATACAGTAAAAACTCTGGCACAAACGTAAGTTTAACAGGAAAGGCTCTGCCTCACCTGCCTCACCCCACCGCACGTCACTGATATATATATATGTGTGTGTGTACATGTACATGTTATGTTTGAGAGAAAATGCCTAGTCTTGTAATACATTGCATTGTCCTGCTTTACTATGGGGCTGTCACCACTTCAGGAGCTGAAGGAGTTAATACAATCAGGAAGTGAGAGAGAGGCTCTGTGTGAGCTCAGAGTGGAGGACATGGATTAGGGGAAGGAGGGGGGAGGAGAAGTTTCCTGTGTGTGTGGAGAGAGGACGCTGGTGCTGGGCTTGTTTTTCACTCATCAGCTGCTTGTTTTTTATTTTAGAGTTGGCAACATTGGACACAACACATTTCAGTGGAGGAGGCGGGAGAGGAGGTGACGGTGACCGGCAGTGAGGTGAGCGATGTGCCTGGTGTATGAGAGCATACCTCCCAACATGACCCTCTCCAGGAGGGACACGATGCTCTGCTTCTGGACTTTTCTCATAATTTATGATTCCCTTCACCTGTGTTGAACTAGTTAATGGATAAGAAAGGTGTTTCAGCACAGGTTGTTTGTGTAACGTTAATCTAACCTAGTGTTGCCATGTGAGTTATATAGATGTAGCTGCTTGTGATGAGGGTGTGACTTCCTGTCCAGGCTGCCTTGTTCAACATGACTACTTGGAACTAGCATGCAGTGTTTGTCTTCATTTAATACATCTGAAACACAGGTGATGGCAATCATAAATTAAGAGAAGTCCAGGAGCAGAGCATTCTGTCCCTCCTGGAGAGGGTCATGTTTGGAGGTATGTGAGAGACATCTGTGGACACCATATATGGTATGTGTGAGCAGCTCCCCACACGTGGGACGTAAGGTCTAATTCAGACCTGATCGCAAAAGCAAAATCTTTCTCTAATGGGCAAAACCATGTGCTCTGCAGGGGTGGGCATGGCTGACAGCTGATGGGTGTCATTGCCTAGCAATCACCTCTGCCTGATTGACAGGCAGAAGTGGTCGCTAGGTGGGAGAGGGTGACACGGTGGTGTTTGGACGCCATTTGGTGACAAGTAGCTCCCAGCCTGCGCGTAAAAGCTGCACTGGCCGGGAGCTACTCATGAAGTACAATAGCATGGCCGTTGTGCGATGCTTTTGTACTTCAGCGACGAGGAAGGAATTGATGTGCGGGATGGGCTAGCCCTGTGCTGGGCGTCCCCCCGCATGTCTGTGTTCCTGATCGTATCTGTGCTAAATTTAGCACAGCTACTATCAACCCGGAATGACCCCCATGATTTTGCCCATTAGAGAAATATTTTGCTGTTGCAGTCAGGTCTGAATTATGCCCCCTATGCAGTAAGAATTGCAATTTCTGATAAAAAGCAGTTTCTGCGATCAAATAGTTGCCGCGCAGAATTTGATCTGATCGCAGAATCATGCGCAATTACCGTAACATCCAAGATTATTCCGATCTGCGCCAGGTAAGGTCGGCTACAATTCTTGTGACACAAGAGGCTGGAAGTGGTCATCGCTGATGTCAGAGGCCCTCCTTAAAAACTCCTGGGACGCCTGCGTTTTCTCACACACACCCAGAAAATGGCAGGTTTCCACCCAGAAACGCCAGAAACGTCAGTCAATCAGCGTCTGCATTGTGATCACGATGTGTGCGCATTTACTGTCGCTATTATTACTCACGCAGGCGCAATACAAACCCTGCTCATGTGCCGCTGTTTGATAATCAGCCTGAATGACCCCCATAGTCCCTAGTGCATACCTCGCAACTGTCCCGATTTTTGTGGGACAGTCCCGCTATCCCTCCTATGGGCCACAGTGTCCCGCGGTATTGGAGGGAGGGGCAGTGGGGAGGCTCCTGTCACTCACTGCTCTGCTTAATGCAGAGCAGCAATGAATAGATATTGTGCACATCGTCTATTCCCAGGAGGCAAAGGGACTGAGGCATGGCCAGCAGCTCACAGAGTGTCCTGTTTTGTCTGCTGTGGATGTTGGGAGGTATGCTAGTGTATCATGTGTATAACCTAGGACAGAGCCCCTGCTGTATAATACCACTGCACATTATACATATACAGTATATATAGAGATAGATGTTATTGGTATATAGTCCCTAGTGTATCATGTATATAACCTAGGTCAGAGTCCCTGCTGTATAATACCACTGCACATTATACATATACAGTATATATAGAGATAGATGTTATTGGTATATAGGGCGGGATGTACTAATGTACATCGCCGCCCATCGCCGCCCTGCGCCACGATGCTGATCGCATATGTACTAACATATGCGATCAGCATTGCGGAGGACAGCTCTTCCGATAAGAGCTGTCCTCCGCGATGCGCAGCGGCAGCCTGACTTCCGGGATTCGGCCCCAGAAGTCAGTCTGCGCATGCGCGGGGTGACGGGGGGCGGCCGCAGGGCATGCTGGGAGGGATCCGATCGGATCCCTCACACAGCGCCGCGGAGAGAAGCTCCATAGGCTTCTATGGATGTACGCCAGCTAAAGCTGGCGTACCCCACCGCGGCGCTGACCTGGCGGCCGGGGCTTAGTACATCAGGAAATGCGGTAAACAGGGAGTTTACCGCATTTTCTGTTTAGTACATCCCGCCCATAGTCCCCAGCGTATCATGTATATAACCTAGGATAGTGTCCCTGCTGTATAATAACACTGCACATTATACATATACAGTATATATAGAGATAGATGTTAGTGGTATATAGTCCCTAGTGCAGGCCTGGCCAACCTGTGGCTCTCCAGCTGTTGTAAAACTACAAGTCCCATCATGCTTTGCCACTGTTTTGCTATTAAGGAATGCTAAAACCGTGGCAGGGCATGTGTAGTTTCACAACATCTGGAGAGCCACAGGTTGGCCAGGCCTGCCCTAGTGTATCATGTATAAAACCTAGGAGAGAGTCCCTGCTGTATAATAACACTGCACATTATACATATACAGTATATATAGAGATAGATGTTATTGGTATATAGTCCCTAGTGTATCATGTGTATAACCTAGGACAGTGTCACTGCTGTATAATATCACTGCACATTATACATATACAGTATATATAGAGATAGATGTTATTGGTATATAGTCCCTAGTGTATCATGTGTATAACCTAGGACACAGTCCCTGCTGTATAATATCACTGCACATTATACATGTACAGTATATATAGAGATAGATGTTATTGTTATATAGTCCCCAGCGTATCACGTGTATAACTTAGGACACAGTCCCTGCTGTATAATAACACTGCACATTATACATATACAGTATATATAGAGATAGATGTTATTGGTATATAGTCCCTAGTTTATCATGTGTATAACCTAGGGCAGAGTCCCTGCTGTATAATAACACTGCACATTATACATATACAGTATATATAGAGATAGATGTTATTGTTATATAGTGCCCAGCGTATCACGTGTATAACTTAGGGCAGCGTCCTTGCTGTATAATAACACTGCACATTATACATATACAGTATATATAGAGATAGATGTTATTGGTATATAGTCCCTAGTGTATCATGTGTATAACCTAGGCATAGGTGTGTGCAGGGGGGATTCCTGGTGCGCACAGGCACCCCCTAATGTCTGACACCCTGATCTCACATGCCTGATGCAGCGATCGCCGAACAAGCTGATTACTGTCTCCTCTGTGCTGCACCCTGTCAGGACTGTATTACTGAGCGGACGCCTGGGTTAATCAAGGGTGCCACTGCCACTGGCTTTCAAACTCCCAGCTCAACCTCCATGTACAAAAACAGTATGATGTGATGTGATTACCCGCCACATGCCCTCCTCTCTCATTCTATGCTATGCCAACGCCAGCCACTGATGAGGATCAGCAACATTGACACGTCACACGTATTTCCAGCAGCAGCAATACTAGTCTGCGACTGTCAGTGTCCGTGCGTGGCTGACTTGTAACTAAGCTGCTGCAGCTTGCAGAGGAAAGAGAGGGGAAGCCAGACCAGGCTGAGGAGGAGCAGTGTAATTACAGTGAGTGCCATGAGGGGTGTTTGTTTGGTGCACACCACAACATCTGACAATGTATCTGCTTTATTAGGATTGGTACAAGGGTGGACATTTTATATTGCGTTGACCATCAATAGATGGTGCTAGACACGCCCAAAAGGCGGTGCTAGACACACCCCTCTGACAGTGCACCCCCTAATAAAATGTGCTGCGCACGCCTATGAACCTAGGATAGAGTCCCTCCTGTATAATATCACTGCACATTATACATATACAGTGTATATATATATATATGTCATTAGTATATGGTCCCTAGCGTATCATGTATATAACCTAGTACATAGTCCCTGCTGTATAATAACACTGCACATTATACATATACAGTATATATAGAGATCAGGAGCGGCCCTTGGGGCGGCCTGGGGGTGCGGCCGCAGTCACCTCCGCCTACCCACACCCCGCTCCCCGGCTGCAGCGGACGTCGTGGGCTATGTGGGCGTCCGCTGCAGCCGGCTCCAGTGACAGACACTAGAGGTCAGGATTGACCTCTAGGGTCTGTGCGGCGCTGCTATGGGAGAGACGTCATGACGTCTCTCCCATAGAGAGGAGCCGGCGGCCAGACGGAGCAGCAGCAGTGGTCAGGAAGCAGGAGCGGGGCAGTGGTAAGTATTGTTTTTTTATTTTGTGTGTGTTAACAGGGGGCACAGCAGCAGAGGGAACAACTGTCGGGGGCATGGCAACAGAGGGCACAACTATTGGGGGCACAGCAGCAGAGGGCACAACTATTAGGGGCACAGCAACAGGGGGCACAACGGGGCACAGCATATGAGGGCACAACTGTCGGGGGTACAGCAGCAGAGGGCACAGCAACAGAGAGCACAGCTACTGGGGGCAAATCAACTGGAGGGCACAACTACTTGGGGCAAATCTGGGGGCATTCCCCTATGAAGCCACACCCCTACTTTTTGAAATGCGGGGGGGGGGGGGTGCCAGTGGAAACTTTCGCACTGGGTACCACAAGGTGTAGAACAGGCCCTGATAGAGATAGATGTTATTGGTATATAGTCCCTAGCGTATCATGTATATAACCTAGGACAGTGTCCCTGCTGTATAATAACACTGCACATTATACATATACAGTATATATAGAGATAGATGTTATTGGTATATAGTCCCTAGTGTATCATGTATATAACCTAGGTCAGTGTCCCTGATGTATAATAACACTGCACATTATACATATACAGTATATATAGAGATAGATGTTATTGGTATATAGTCCCTAGTGTATCATGTATATAACCTAGGACAGCGTCCCTGCTGTATAATAACACTGCACATTATACATATACAGTGTATATAGAGATAGATGTTATTGGTATATAATCCCTAGTGTATCATGTGTATAACCTAGGACGGTATCCCTGCTGTATAATAACACTGCACATTATACATATACAGTGTATATAGAGATAGATGTTATTTGTATATAGTCCCTAGCGTATCATGTGTATAACCTAGGACAGAGTCCCTGCTGTATAATAACACTGCACATTATACATATACAGTATATATAGAGAGAGATGTTATTGGTATATAGTCCCTAGTGTATCATGTGTATAACCTAGGACACAGTCCCTGCTGTATAATAACACTGCACATTATACATATACAGTATATATAGAGATAGATGTTATTGGTATATAGTCCCTAGCGTATCATGTGTATAACCTAGGACAGCGTCCCTGCTGTATAATAACACTGCACATTATACATATACAGTATATATAGAGACAGATGTTACTGGTATATAGTCCCTAGCGTATCGTGTATAACCTAGGACAGCGTCCCTGCTGTATAATAACACTGCACATTATACATATACAGTATATATAGAGATAGATGTTATTGGTATATAGTCCCTAGCGTATCATGTGTATAACCTAGCACACAGTCCCTGCTGTATAATAACACTGCACATTATACATATACAGTATATATAGAGATAGATGTTATTGGTGTATAGTCCCTAGCGTATCATGTGTATAACCTAGGACAGTATCCCTGCTGTATAATAACACTGCACATTATACATATACAGTATATATATATATATATATATATATATATATATATATATATATATATAGAGAGAGAGATAGATGTTATTGGTATATAGTCCCCAGCGTACCATGTGTATAACCTAGGACACAGTCCCTGCTGTATAATAACACTGCACATTATACATATACAGTATATATAGAGAGAGATGTTATTGGTATATAGTCCCTAGTGTATCATGTGTATATAACCTAGGACATAGTCCCTGTTATATAATAACACTGCACATTATACATATACAGTATATAGAGATAGATGTTATTGGTATGTAGTCCCTAGTGTATTATGTATAACCTAGGGCAGCGTCCCTGCTGTATAATAACACTGCACATTATACATATACAGTATATATAGAGATAGATATTACAGGTTGAGTATCCCTTATCCAAAATGCTTGGGACCAGACGTATTTTGGATATTGGATTTTTCGGTATTTTGGAATAATTGCATACCATAATGAGATATCATAGTGATGGGACCTAAATCTAAGCACAGAATGCATTTATGTTACATATATACCTTATACACACAGCCTGAAGGCAATTTTAGCCAATATTTTTTATAACTTTGTGCATTAAACAAAGTGTGTGTACATTCACACAATTCATTTATGTTTCATATACACCTTATACACACAGCCTGAAGGTAATTTAATACAATATTTTTAATAACTTTGTGTATTAAACAAAGTTTGTGTACATTGAGTCATCAAAAAACAAAGGTTTCACTATCTCACTCTCGTTCAAAAAAGTCTGTATTTCGGAATATTCCGTATTTCGGAATATTTGGATATGGGATACTCAACCTGTATTGGTATATAGTCCATAGCTTATCATGTGTATAACCTAGAACAGAGTCCCTGCTGTATAATAACACTGCACATTATACATATACAGTATATATAGAGATGGATGTTATTGGTATATAGTCCCTAGTACATCATGTGTATAACCTAGGACAGAGTCCCTGCTGTATAATAACACTGCACATTATACATATACAGTATATATAGAGATAGATATTATTGGTATATAGTCCATAGCTTATCATGTGTATAACCTAGAACAGAGTCCCTGCTGTATAATAACACTGCACATTATACATATACAGTATATATAGAGATGGATGTTATTGGTATATAGGCCCTAGCGTATCATGTGTATAGCCTAGGACAGCGTCCCTGCTGTATAATAACACTGCACATTATACATATACAGTATATATAGAGAGAGATGTTATTGGTATATAGGCCCTAGTGTATCATGTGTATAACCTAGGATAGAGTCCCTGCTATATAATAACACTGCACATTATACATATACAGTATATATAATGATAGATGTTATTGGTATATAGTCCCTAGTGTATCATGTGTATAACTTAGGGCAGCGTCCTTGCTGTATAATAACACTGCACATTATACATATACAATATATATATAGAGATAGATGTTATTGGTATATAGGGGGTCATTCCGAGTTGTTCGCTCTGAAAATTTCTTCGCATCGCAGCGGTTTCCCACTTAGTGCGCATGCGCAATGTTCGCATTGCGACTGCGCCAAGTAAATTTGCTAAGGAGTTAGGTATTTTACTCACGGCTCTTTCATCGCACAGGCGATCGGAGTGAGATTGACAGGAAGTGGGTGTTACTGGGCGGAAACAGGCCGTTTTATGGGCGTGTGGGAAAAAACGCTACCGTTTCTGGGAAAAACACGGGAGTGGCTGGAGAAACGGAGTAGTGTCTGGGCGAACGCTGGGTGTGTTTGTGACGTCAAACCAGGAACGACAAGCACTGAACTGATCGCACTGGCAGAGTAAGTCTCGAGCTACTCAGAAACTGCACAGAGATGTCTTATCGCAATGTTGCGAATCTTTCGTTCGAAATTTTAAGAAGCTAAGATTCACTCCCAGTAGGCGGCGTCTTAGCGTGTGCAATGCTGCTAAAATCGCCTTGCGAGCGAACAACTCGGAATGAGGGCCATAGTCCCTAGCGTATCATGTGTATAACCTAGGACAGAGTCCCTGCTGTATAATAACACTGCACATTATACATATACAGTATATAGAGATAGATGTTATTGGTATATAGTCCCTAGCGTATCACGTGTATAACTTAGGGCAGATTCCCTGCTGTATAATAACACTGCACATTATACATATACAGTACATATAGAGATAGATGTTATTGGTATATAGTCCCTAGTGTATCATGTGTAGAACCTAGGACAGAGTCCCTGCTGTATAATAACACTGCACATTATACATATACAGTACATATAGAGATAGATGTTATTGGTATATAGTCCCTAGTGTATCATGTGTATAACCTAGGACAGTATCCCTGATGTATAATAACACTGCACATTATACATATACAGTATATATAGAGATAGATGTTATTGGTATATAGTCCCTAGTGTATCATGTGTAGAACCTAGGACAGAGTCCCTGCTGTATAATAACACTGCACATTATACATATACAGTACATATAGAGATAGATGTTATTGGTATATAGTCCCTAGTGTATCATGTGTATAACCTAGGACAGTATCCCTGATGTATAATAACACTGCACATTATACATATACAGTATATATAGAGATAGATGTTATTGGTATATAGTCCCTAGTGTATCATGTGTAGAACCTAGGACAGAGTCCCTGCTGTATAATAACACTGCACATTATACATATACAGTACATATAGAGATAGATGTTATTGGTATATAGTCCCTAGTGTATCATGTGTATAACCTAGGACAGTATCCCTGATGTATAATAACACTGCACATTATACATATACAGTATATTTAGAGATAGATGTTAGTGGTATATAGTCCCTAGTGTGTCATGTGTATAACCTAGGACAGAGTCCCTGCTGTATAATAACACTGCACATTATACATATACAGTACAGGTTGAGTATCCCATATCCAAATATTCTGAAATACGGACTTTTTTGAGTGAGAATGAGATAGTGAAATCTTTGTTTTTTGATGGCTCATTGTACACAAACTTTGTTTAATACACAAAGTTATTAATAATATTGTATTAAATGACCTTCAGGCTGTGTATACAAGGTGTATATGAAACATAAATGAATGGATAAGATCTTGGTTGAAGGATAGAAAACAGAGAGTTGTGGTAAATGGAGTGCATTCACAGGAGGGAAATGTTACCAGTGGAGTACCCCAGGGATCTGTACTTGGACCAGTGCTTTTTAATATCTTTATTGGTGACATTGCAAATGGCATTAAAGGGAAAGTATGCCTTTTTGCTGATGACACAAAGGTATGCAACAGGGTAGACACACCAGGTGGGGTAAAACAAATGATTGAGGATCTAGGTAGACTAGAGGAATGGTCAAGAGTCTGGCAATTACAATTTAATGCCAAAAAATGCAAAATCATGCACTTGGGTCTCAAAAATCCTAAAGCTAAATACAGTATTAATGGCACTATACTGGAAATTACTGAGGAGGAAAGGGATCTAGGAGTCACTATTTCAGATGACTTAAAAGCAGGTAAGCAATGTAACAAGGCAATGAGGAAGGCTAGTCAGATGCTTGGCTGCATTGGGAGAGGAATCGGCAGCAGAAAGAAAGAAGTAATAATGCCACTGTATAGGTCATTGGTACGGCCTCATCTAGAATACTGTATTCAGTTCTGGAGGCCATATCTTCAAAAGGATATTAATACATTAGAAACTGTACAACGGAGGGCAACCAAAATGGTGCATGGCCTACATCACAAAACATACCCAGAAAGACTAAGAAATCTCAATATGTATAGTTTGGAGCAGAGAAGGGAAAGGGGGGACATGATAGAAACTTTCAAATATATGAAGGGTTTTAACAAAGTCCAGGAGGGAAACATTCTCCAAATGAAGAGAAGCAATAGGACACGAGGACATGCACTGAGACTGGAGGGGGGGAGGTTCAGGGGAAATTTGCGGAAAAATTATTTCACAGAAAGGGTAGTGGACAAGTGGAATAGCCTCCCATCAGAGGTGGTAGAGGCTAAGACAGTAGAGCAATTTAAACATGCATGGGATAGACATAAGGATATCCTTACAAAGAAATAAGGATCAAATAAGGTTAGTGATAAAAAATAATATAAAAAAATAAAATAAGGGGCAGACTAGATTGGCCAAGTGGTTCTTATCTGCCGACAAATTCTATGTATAAATGAATTGTGTGAATATACACACACTTTGTTTAATGCACAAAGTTATAAAAAATATTGGCAAAAATGACCTTCAGGCTGTGTGTATAAGGTGTATATGAAACATAAATGTATTCTGTGCTTAGATTTAGGTCCCATCATCATGATATCTCATTATGGTATCTAATTATTCCAAAATACGGAAAAATCTGTTATCCAAAATACCTCTGGTCCCAAGCATTTTGGATAAGGGGGACTCAACCTGTATAAACAGAGAGATGTTATTGGTATATAGTCCCTAGTGTATCATGTATATAACCTAGGTCAGCGTCCCTGCTGTATAATAACACTGCACATTATACATATACAGTATATATAGAGATAGATGTTATTGGTATATAGTCCCTAGTGTATCATGTATATAACCTAGGACAGAGTCACTGCTGTATAATAACACTGCACATTATACATATACAGTATATATAGAGATAGATGTTATTGGTATATAGTCCCTAGTGTATCATGTGTATAACCTAGGACAGAGTCCCTGCTGCATAATAACACTGCACATTATGCATATACAGTATATATAGAGATAGAGGTTATTGGTATATAGTCCCTAGTGTATCATGTGTATAACCTAGGACAGTATCCCTGCTGTATAATAACACTGCACATTATACATATACAGTATATATAGATAGATGTTATTGGTATATAGTCCCTAGTGTATCATGTATATAACCTAGGACACAGTCCCTGCTGTATAATAACACTGCACATTATACATATACAGTATATATAGAGATAGATGTTATTGGTATACAGTCCCTAGTGTATCATGTGTATAACCTAGGACAGAGTCCCTCCTGTATAATAGCACAGCACATTATACATATACAGTATATATAGAGAGATAGATGTTATTGGTATATAGTACCTAGTGTATCATGTGTATAACCTAGGGCAGCGTCCCTGCTGTATAATAACACTGCACATTATAGATATACAGTATATCTCTGTATAGAGGGGGTCATTCCGACCCGATCGCTCGCTGCAGTATGTCGCAGCGCAGCGATCGGGTCAGAACTGCGTATGTCGGCGCCATAGTGTGCCGGCGCAGGGCCGGTGACAGGGGGGGTCAAAGGGGTCACCTGTACTGGGCCCCAAGGATCAGAGGGGCCCCAAGTATATGCCACATAGTGTCCGGCAGGGAATTATCATGGAGTTATTGGGGAGAGACAGACCATGGTGTGTGTGTGGGGAGGAAGGAGAGATATACAAATTTATATATCTGTATACTGTAGATAAATGTAAAAAAATATATTCATAATAACATTTTATTATATAGTGCAGATAATTCCGTTGCTCTGAGGGGGCCCCAGAGATATCTGTGTTCCGGGCCCCAAGATGTCTGTTGCCGGCCCTGGTCGTCGGTGCCCAGCGATCGCCTCTGAGACAGAGGAGGTCGCTGGGTGGGAGGGGGCTGAATGGCTGCGTTAAGCCGCCGTCTAGGGGGAGCGGTCCGGCCAACGCAGGCGTGGCCGGACCGTTGCGTGGGCGGGCCGCGGCAGCTGCGCGACGTGTCATGCAGCCGCTGTGGCCAGCAGGAGCGACGAGTAACTCCCGGCCAGCCGCAGGAGTTGCGCTGGCCGGGAGTTACTCCTCAAATACAAAGGCATCGCCTCTGTGCGATGCTTTTGTATTTGTGCGGAGTGGGGGGGGAGGGGGCACTGACTTGCGGAGTGTATTTAGAGACAGATGTTATTGATATATAGTCCCTAATGTATCATCAGGGCCAGCCCAACCCTATTTCTCATGCGTCCTAGAGGATGCTGGGGTCCACATTAGTACCATGGGGTGTAGACTGGACCACCAGGAGCCACTGGCACCTCATGAGTTCAACAGTGTGGGCTGGCTCCTCCCTCCATGCCCCTCTCACCAGACCCAGTCTAGAAAATGTGCCCAGAGGAGCCAGTCACAGCCAGGGGAGCTCCTAGAGCTTCTTTAGTTTTATTATTTCTCTGACGTCCTAGTGGATGCTGGGACTCCGTCAGGACCATGGGGAATAGCGGCTCCGCAGGAGACAGGGCACAAGAATAAAAGCTTTAGGATCAGGTGGTGTGCACTGGCTCCTCCCCCTATGACCCTCCTCCAAGCCTCAGTTAGATTTTTGTGCCCGAACGAGAAGGGTGCAGGCTAGGTGGCTCTCCTGAGCTGCTTAGAATAAAAGTTTATTTTAGGTTTTTTTATTTTCAGTGAGACCTGCTGGCAACAGGCTCACTGCATCGTGGGACTAAGGGGAGAAGAAGCGAACTCACCTGCGTGCAGAGTGGATTGGGCTTCTTAGGCTACTGGACATTAGCTCCAGAGGGACGATCACAGGTTCAGCCTGGATGGGTCCCGGAGCCGCGCCGCCGCCCCCCTTACAGAGCCAGAAGAGCGAAGAGGTCCGGTGAAATCGGCGGCAGAAGACGGTCCTGTCTTCAGACTAAGGTAGCGCACAGCACCGCAGCTGTGCGCCATTGCTCTCAGCACACTTCACACTCCGGTCACTGAGGGTACAGGGCGCTGGGGGGGGAGCGCCCTGAGACGCAATATAAACAGATAATACCGTAGGTTGGCAAAAGAATACATCACATATAGCTCCTGGGCTATATGGATGTATTTTAACCCCTGCCATTTTTACACAAAAGAGCGGGAGATAAGGACGTCGTGAAGGGGCGGAGCCTATCTCCTCAGCACACAAGCGCCATTTTCCCTCACAGCTCCGCTGGAAGGACGGCTCCCTGACTCTCCCCTGCAGACCTGCTACAGAATCAGGGTAAAAAAGAGAAGGGGGGGCACTATTGGCAGCAAATAATAATATAAACAGCAGCTATAAGGGAATAACACTTTATATAAGGTTATCCCTGTATATATATAGCGCTTGGTGTGTGCTGGCAGACTCTCCCTCTGTCTCTCCAAAGGGCTAGTGGGGTCCTGTCCTCTATCAGAGCATTCCCGGTGTGTGTGCTGTGTGTTGGTACGTGTGTGTCGACATGTATGAGGAGGAAAATGAGGTGGAGGCGGAGCAATTGCCTGGGTTAGTGATGTCACCCCCTAGGGAGTCGACACCTGACTGGATGATCGTATTTAAAGAATTACGTGATAATGTCAGCACTTTACAAAAAACTGTTGACGACATTAGACAGCCGGCAAATCAATTAGTGCCTGTCCAGGCGTCTCAGACACCATCAGGGGCCCTAAAACGCCCGTTACCTCAGTGGGTCGACACAGACCCAGACACAGATACTGAGTCTAGTGTCGACGGTGAGGAGACAAACGTAATGTCCAGTAGGGCCACACGTTACATGATCACGGCAATGAAGGAGGCATTGAACATTTCTGACACTACAAGTACCACAAAGAAGGGTATTATGTGGGGTGTGAAAAAACTACCAATAGTTTTTCCTGAGTCAGATGAATTAAATGAGGTGTGTGATAAAGCGTGGGTTTCTCCCGACAAAAAACTGCTAATTTCTAATAAATTATTGGCACTATATCCTTTCCCGTCAGAGGTTAGGACACGTTGGGAAACACCCCCTAGAGTAGATAAGGCGCTCACACGTTTATCTAAACAAGTAGCGTTACCGTCTCATGATACGGCCACCCTCAAAGAACCAGCTGATAGAAGGCTGGAAAATATCCTAAAAAGTATATACACACATACTGGTGTTATACTGCGACCAGCAATCGCTTCAGCCTGGATGTGCAGTGCTGGAGTCGCGTGGTCGGATTCCCTGACTGAAAATATTGATACCCTGGATAGGGACAATATATTGTTAACTATAGAGCATTTGAAGGATGCATTACTATATATGCATGATGCACAGAGGGAGAGTCTGCTATATATGCGTGATGCACAGAGGGATATTTGCACCCTGGCATCAAGAGTAAGTGCTATGTCCATTTCTGCCAGAAGAGCGTTATGGACGCGACAGTGGTCAGGGGATGCGGATTCCAAACGACATATGGAAGTATTGCCGTATAAAGGGGAGGAGTTATTTGGGGCTGGTCTATCGGACCTGGTGGCCACGGCAACGGCTGGAAAGTCCACCTTTTTACCCCAGGTCACTCCACATCAGCAGAAAAAGACACCGTCTTTTCAGACTCAGTCATTCGTTCCCATAAGTACAAGCGAGCAAAAGGCCACTCTTTTCTGCCCCGGGGCAGAGGAAGAGGAAACAGACTGCACCATGCAGCCGCTTCCCAGGAGCAGAAGCCCTCCCCTGCTTCTGCCAAGTCTTCAGCATGACGCTGGGGCTTTATAAGCAGACTCAGACATGGTGGGGGCCCGTCTCAAGAATTTCAACGCGCAGTGGGCTCACTCGCAAGTGGATCCCTGGATTCTACAGGTAGTATCGCAGGGGTACAAGCTGGAATTCGAGGCGTTTCCCCCTCGCCGGTTCCTGAAGTCTGCTCTACCAAAGTCTCCCTCCGACAGGGAGGCAGTTTTGGAAGCCATTCAAAAGCTGTATTCCCAGCAGGTGATAATCAAGGTACCCCTCCTACAACAGGGAAAGGGGTATTATTCCACGCTGTTTGTGGTACCGAAGCCGGACGGCTCGGTGAGACCAATTTTAAATCTGAAATCCTTGAACACTTACATAAAGAGGTTCAAATTCAAGATGGAGTCACTCAGAGCGGTGATAGCGAACCTGGAAGAAGGGGACTACATGGTGTCTCTGGACATCAAAGATGCTTATCTCCACGTCCCAATCTACCCTTCTCACCAAGGGTACCTCAGGTTTGTAGTACAAAACTGTCATTATCAGTTTCAGACGCTGCCGTTTGGGTTGTCCACGGCACCTCGGGTCTTTACCAAGGTAATGGCCGAAATGATGATTCTTCTTCGAAGAAAAGGCATCTTAATTATCCCTTACTTGGACGATCTCCTGATAAGGGCAAGGTCCAGGGAACAGTTAGAAGTCGGAGTGGCACTATCTCAGGTAGTGTTACGTCAGCACGGCTGGATCCTAAATATTCCAAAATCGCAGCTGATTCCAACGACACGTCTACTGTTCCTAGGAATGATTCTGGACACAGTCCAGAAGAAGGTGTTTCTCCCGGAGGAGAAAGCCAGGGAGTTATCCGAGCTAGTCAGGAACCTCCTAAAACCAGGCCAGGTGTCAGTGCATCAGTGCACAAGGGTCCTGGGAAAAATGGTGGCTTCTTACGAAGCGATTCCATTCGGAAGATTCCATGCAAGAACGTTTCAGTGGGATCTACTGGACAAATGGTCCGGATCGCATCTTCAGATGCATCAGCGGATAACCCTGTCGCCAAGGACAAGGGTGTCTCTCCTGTGGTGGCTGCAGAGTGCTCATCTACTAGAGGGCCGCAGATTCGGCATTCAGGACTGGGTCCTGGTGACCACGGATGCCAGCCTGAGAGGCTGGGGAGCAGTCACACAGGGAAGAAATTTCCAGGGCTTGTGGTCAAGCATGGAAACATCTCTTCATATAAACATTCTGGAACTAAGGGCCATTTACAATGCCCTAAGTCAAGCTAAACCCCTGCTTCAGGGTCAGGCGGTATTGATCCAATCGGACAACATCACGTTAGTCGCCCACGTAAACAGACAGGGCGGCACGAGAAGCAGGAGGGCAATGGCAGAAGCTGCAAGGATTCTTCGCTGGGCGGAAAATCATGTAATAGCCCTGTCAGCAGTGTTCATTCCGGGAGTGGACAACTGGGAAGCAGACTTCCTCAGCAGACACGATCTTCACCCGGGAGAGTGGGGACTTCACCCAGAAGTCTTCCACCTGATTGTAAACCGTTGGGAAAAACCAAGGGTGGACATGATGGCGTCCCGTCTAAACAAAAAACTGGACAGATATTGCGCCAGGTCAAGGGACCCTCAGGCAATAGCGGTGGACGCTCTGGTAACGCCGTGGGTGTACCAGTCAGTGTATGTGTTCCCTCCTCTGCCTCTCATACCAAAAGTGCTGAGAATCATAAGAAGGAGAGGAGTAAGAACTATACTCGTGGTTCCGGATTGGCCAAGAAGGACTTGGTACCCGGAACTTCAAGAGATGCTCACGGACGATCCGTGGCCTCTACCTCTAAGAAAGGACCTGCTCCAGCAGGGGCCTTGTCTGTTCCAAGACTTACCGCGGCTGCGTTTGACGGCATGGCGGTTGAACGCCGGATCCTGAAGGAAAAAGGCATTCCAGATGAAGTCATCCCTACCCTGGTCAAAGCCAGGAAGGACGTAACCGCAAGACATTATCACCGCATTTGGCGAAAATATGTTGCGTGGTGTGAGGCCAAGAAGGCCCCTACAGAGGAATTTCAACTGGGTCGTTTCCTCCATTTCCTGCAAACAGGACGGTCTATGGGCCTAAAATTAGGGTCCATTAAGGTTCAAATTTCGGCCTTGTCGATTTTCTTCCAAAAAGAACTGGCTTCAGTGCCTGAAGTTCAGACATTTGTAAAAGGGGTACTGCATATACAGCCTCCTTTTGTGCCTCCAGTGGCACCTTGGGATCTCAATGTTGTGTTGAGTTTCCTAAAGTCACATTGGTTTGAACCACTCACCACTGTGGACTTAAAATATCTCACATGGAAGGTGACGATGTTGTTAGCTTTGGCTTCAGCCAGGCGTGTGTCAGAATTGGCGGCTTTATCATATAAAAGCCCTTACTTAATTTTTCATTCTGACAGGGCAGAATTGAAGACTCGCCCTCAATTTCTACCTAAGGTGGTTTCTGCATTTCACATGAACCAACCTATTGTGGTACCTGCGGCTACTAGGGACTTGGAGGACTCCAAGTTGCTAGACGTTGTCAGGGCCCTGAAAATATGTTTCCAGGACGGCTGGAGTCAGAAAATCTGACTCGCTGTTTATCCTGTATGCACCTAACAAACTGGGTGCTCCTGCTTCTAAGCAGACGATTGCTCGTTGGATTTGTAGTACAATTCAGCTTGCACATTCTGTGGCAGGCTTGCCACAGCCAAAATCGGTAAAAGCCCATTCCACAAGGAAAGTGGGCTCATCTTGGGCGGCTGCCCGAGGGGTCTCGGCTTTACAACTTTGCCGAGCTGCTACTTGGTCAGGGGCAAACACGTTTGCTAAATTCTACAAATTTGATACCCTGGCTGAGGAGGACCTGGAGTTCTCTCATTCGGTGCTGCAGAGTCATCCGCACTCTCCCGCCCGTTTGGGAGCTTTGGTATAATCCCCATGGTCCTTACGGAGTCCCAGCATCCACTAGGACGTCAGAGAAAATAAGATTTTACTTACCGATAAATCTATTTCTCGTAGTCCGTAGTGGATGCTGGGCGCCCATCCCAAGTGCGGATTGTCTGCAATACTTGTATATAGTTATTGTTACAAAATTCGGGTTATTATTGTTGTGAGCCATCTTTTCAGAGGCTCCGTTTCGTGTTATCATACTGTTAACTGGGTTCAGATCACGAGTTGTACGGTGTGATTGGTGTGGCTGGTATGAGTCTTACCCGGGATTCAATATCCTTCCTTATTATGTACGCTCGTCCGGGCACAGTATCCTAACTGAGGCTTGGAGGAGGGTCATAGGGGGAGGAGCCAGTGCACACCACCTGATCCTAAAGCTTTTATTCTTGTGCCCTGTCTCCTGCGGAGCCGCTATTCCCCATGGTCCTTACGGAGTCCCAGCATCCACTACGGACAACGAGAAATAGATTTATCGGTAAGTAAAATCATATTTTTTCTAAGAGTATATTAGGCACAGGGAGGCTGCTGGCAGCAGCCTTCCTGCTTCGTGGGACTTATGGGGGGAGTAGTGTCCACACTGAGGGGTTATGAGCCACTATCACCGCTGACAGGACACTGAGCTCCTGAGGGTGATGATCGTTAGCTGCCCCAGGCGACCGCTCACTTCCGCAGCATGCCGCCACCCCCTAGCTAGTGATGTGCACTGGACATTTTTCGGGTTTTGTGTTTTGGATTCGGTTCCGCGGCCGTGTTTTGGATTCGGACGCGTTTTGGCAAAACCTCCCTGAAAATGTTTTGTCGGATTCGGGTGTGTTTTGGATTCGGGTGTTTTTTTCAAAAAACCCTCAAACAGCCAGGTCATTTCGATCCCATAGTATTATTAACCTCAATAACCAGGACATGGTAGTGGTTTTAGCATTTAATGGTGCCCTCCCGATGTTTTTCACCATCAAATGATAGTCATTCGATGTTCTTCCGATGGTGGCTTGTTTTTTTCTAATTCCCAATAGCTATGCCTCCCCTTGCTGCTGTGTGTGTATCAGGGAAACTTCCTAAGTTCGTTGGAGGCTGTCTGACACGCTCTCTGCTTCAGACATGAGCCTGCTCAGCCAGTCCCCTCACCCCCTCCCCTCTCTAGGCTGCTGCTTAGCAACAGGGCCCACTGCTAGCTCTGATTGGCTCTTACTGACTCAGAGAGCCAATCAGAGCACAGACCTCACCCTGCAGCAGCAGAAGCCACAGACACAAGGAGTTGGGGAGGAGACAGAGTGACATCACTGAACCTTATATCACCCCAGCTATACACCGCCACTGATCAGGGGGCATCATTTAGGAGGGCTATGGACAAAGTCCTTGCTTGAGTATGTTTTGGACTGTAGGAAGAACCAAGAGAAAATACAAAAAAAAAATGTGTGTGGTCCCCCCTACTAAGCATAACCAGCCTCGGGCTCTTTGAGCCGGTCCTGGTTGTGAAAATACGGGGAAGAAATTGACAGGGGATCCCCCGTATTTTAACAACCAGCACCGGGCACTGCGTCCGGTCCTGGTGCAAAAAATACGGGGCACAAAAGACATAGGGGTCCCCCGTATTTTTCACACCAGCGGGCTCCAATAGCTAGAGAGATAATGCCACAGCCGGGGGACACTTTTATACCGGTCCCTGTGGCCGTGGCATTAAATCCCCAACTAGTCAGCCCTGGCCGAGGCTGGGTATGCTTAGGAGGGGGGACCCCACGTATTTTTTTTCAGGTTTTTTTTAAACACTTGCGCCGTCCATGAAGTCGAATCCAGGATGCACAATATTATTGTATATATCAGTACAGAGCAATGTAACTGTGACACGTGTCCCGTGTTAAATACTACTTTAATCATGTTGTTGTTGTTGTTGTCGTTAATATTAAGTAATGACTATATGGAAGTCAGATTTAGAAAGCAAGTGAACATTTATTTTATTTCAGGACCACGCCCATATACTTGTCTAGAGACCTACATTCTCTTAGCCTGGGTCAAAATGAATCAACCCAGATACATGTCAATACAATGATTTTTCTAACATACAGTTACGCCCCATTCTTATAACCCTCCCATATGATTTCATACATCTTGAGTACAGTGTTATGCAATATTAGGACAATTGGCAAAGAAAACCAAAGGATATTTAGCCAATACATCCTCGTGATGAGGCTGACTCGTGATCTAACCATGTCTCCTTATTAGGAATTAAACTGGACTTCGGATGTGCGTACGTGGATTTAATATTAGCCAACAAAGTTGTTTTGTTCCTCTTAGCTCTTAGTGTGTATAAAGTTCATATTAATATGCTTTCTCATTTAGCTAGAAACAAAATGGATTCTCTTATGCTATTGGACAATAATGGTGAATGTGAGGTCACCTTTGATATTGTGATTATTATGTGTATGCATAATATACGTACTATCCCGTAGTACACATATATAGCTGTTAGGCCTTTAGAATGTTGCCTCTGTCACAGTATTTGACACCTGACAAGCAGTACAGAAGCTATAGAAAAGTATATATATTATTGTATATATCGGTACAGAGCGGTGTAACTGTGACCCATGTGTCCTGACAAGCAGTATAGAAGCTATAGAAAAGTATATATTATATACTGGTGGTCCCCAGTCCCTACAATGCAGCACACTAATCGGATATTTGCAGCACACTGAGCACAGATATGGAGTGTTTTCAGGCAGAGATCATAGATATTTTCAGCACACTGAGCACAGATTATTTGCAGCACACTGAGCACAGATATTTGCAGCACACTGAGCACAGATTACCAAGCTTTTCAGGGAGAGAACGCTAGAATACGAATCTTACGAGAATCCGACAGCAGGCGGATGATGTTCGGGCGCATTCGGGTTAACCGAGCAATGCGGGAGGATCCGATGCTGTCTCGGACCCGTGTAAAATAGGTGAAGTTCGGGGGGGTTCGGATCCCGAGGAACCGAACCCGCTCATCTCTACCCCTAACAGAGCCAGAAGATTCTGGTGGCGAGTGAGTCACCGGCCCTCCTGACAAGCGGGGAGCCGGTGTGAAGATGGCGGCAACAGGGTGGGAGTGCAGTATTAACTGCGCTCCAGAGGCTGTGTTACACTGTGCAGCGCTATGAGGGGTGCCCTAAGCCAGCGACTATGCCCTACACTGGTTACTCACGCTGTCAGGGACCTCTGTAACGCTGCCAGCACCATATGTCAGGCCAGTATAAAGATGTAAAGTGCATGAAGCAGCGCCATGTTCAAGGGGCAGGGCTTCTCCTCAGAGCGGATCCAGCAGCACACCAGCACCATTTTCCTGCCTGCAGATCCAGCTACAGTGATGACAGGGAGAGCTGTCCCTCCATGCAACTCCAGCTATCCTGTGTGGTACCAGGGGGTTGTAGAAGGGGGGGATGGCTGTGTAATTACTGTGTAGTCTATTAAGGTACACAGTCAGCGCTAGGTAGTTGTATTATATCTACCTAGGGAAGCGCTGTGTGTGTTGGCTCCAAGCTCTGTGCTTCTCTGAAGGATTTGGGGGTAAAACTGTGTCTGACATTTTCCTGAGTGGGTGTATGTTTCTCACATAACCATGTCCAGGAACTCTGTGTCTTCTGCTGCAGAGGATGCTTCTTCTCCAGAAGAGTCCAGCTGGGGGTGCAGCTGATGATTGAGGCCATTAGAGATGTGTTAAACATTACTGACACCCCACCTGTGGAGGTTGAGGAAGCTTACTTCACAGACAATAAGAAAGCATTGCTAACCTTCCCTGCATCCAAAGAATTAACCTCTCTATTTGTTAAATCCTGGGAAGACCTGGAGAAAACATTCCAGATTCCCAAGAGGATTCTGGTTGCTTTTCCCTTCCCTGAAGACAATAGGAAAAGTTGGGAGACCCCGCCCATAGTTCACGCATCTGTCTCAAGGGTGTCAAATAAGGTGGTTTTACCTGTTCCGGGTTCTACCGCGTTAAAAGAACTGGCTGATCGTTAGATTGACACTACGCTCAAATCCATATACACTGCTTCAGGGGTGGCGTTACGACCAACTATTGCCTGTGCGTGGATCTCTAAAGCAATAGTAAAGTGGTCAGGCACGGTACTAGAGGGGTTAGAAGTGACATTGAACTGTTTTACGCAACATACAGGATTCTGCGGTGTTCATGGTGGAATCTATGAAGGATCTGGGTACGCTGAATGCAAGGATATCTTCCATGTCCGTCTCAGCTTGCAGAGGACTCTGGCTATGCCAATGGTTTGCAGACGTGAAATCCAGGAGAAGTGTGGAGAAACTACCCTACACAGGTCAGGCTCTATTTGGGGAAGTGTTGGATGCGTGGATTTCCATGGCATCCATGAGTAAGTCACCTTTTCTTCCCTCAGCTCCGCCTTCTACGAAGATACCCTTTTCTTCATCTGCATCGCAGTCCTTTCGGGCCGCCAAGACAAAAAAGTCCAAGCCCCCTACCACCTTCTTTAGAGGTGGTCGGGCAAAATCTCAAAAACCTGCACCTGCAGGTTCCCAGGACCAGAAGCCTGCTTCTGGTACGTCAAAATCCTCAACATGACTGTGGACCACACAGCCTGGAGGATGGACAGGTGGGAGCAAGACTCAGATGTTTCAGATACGTCTGGGTGTCGTCCGGCCTGGAATTCCTGGGTACAGGATATTGTGTCCCAGGGGTACAGACTGGAGTTTCAAGATCTCCCACCTCACCGATTCTTCAAATCATGCTTGCCAGCTTTACTGACAGGGCTATCCTACAGGAAGCCATCCAAAAATTGGAAAAGTCAGAGGTCATTGTTCCAGTTCCACCTCGTCAGCAAAACAAGGGTTACTATTGGAACCTTTTCATGGTACCTAAACCGGATGGTTTGGTCAGGCCAATTTTGAACTTGAAATCGCTAAACCCTTATCTATAGGAGTTCAAATTCAAAATGGAGTCTCTGAGGGCAGTGATCTCAGGTCTGGAGGAGGGGGAGTTTCTGGTGTCCCTAGATATCAAGGGTGCGTACCTCCACATTCCCATTTGGCCGCTGCATCAGGCTTATCTCAGATTTGCACTGTTAGACGATCACTCTCAGTTCCAAACTGCCATTCGGTCTCTCCACGGCACCGAGGGTCTTCACCAAGGTGATGGCAGAGATGATGGTTCTCCGCAGACAGGGAGTGAACATAATTCCATATCTGGACAATCTGCTGATAAAGGCATCGTCCAGGGGGAAGTTGTTACAGTCCATTTCTCTCACGACTCATCTGCTCAGGGAGCACGGTTGGATCCTGAACCTTCCAAAGTCACATTTGGGGCCGACAAGGAGATTATTTTTCCTGGGGATGATCCTCAACACAGAGGTGCAGAGGGTTTTCTACCGGTGGAGAAAGCATTGGTGATACAGTCAATGGTCTGGGATGTCTTAAAGCCTGCCTGGGTATCGGTTCATCAGTGCATCCGCCAGTACGGAAGATTTCATAGTCTGTCTTTCCAACTGGATCTGCTAGACCCAGTGGTTGGGATCTTATCTACACATGCACCAGAGGATACGTCTGTTGCTGAAAGCAAGGATTTCACTCCTCTGGTGGCTGCAACTGCCTCACCTTCTGGAGGGCCGCAGGTTCGGGGTTCAGAACTGGATCCTTCTAACCACGGATGCAAGTCTCAGATTGGGGCACAGTCACCCAAGGGGAAACCTTCCAAGGAAGCTGGTCAAGTCAGGAATCCCTTCTTCCAATAAACCTCCTGGAGCTAAGAGCCGTGTACAAGTGGCATCTTCAAGCAGCACACCTTCTACAAGCTCAGGCCATTCAGGTTCAGTCGGACAATGTAACGACAGTGGCCTACATAAACAGACAGGGCGGAATGAAGAGGTGACAAAAATCCTCCTCTGGGCAGAAAGGCACACGGTGGCGCTGTCAGCTGTCTTCATTCCGGGAGTGGACAACTGGGAAGTGGACTTCCTCAGCAGGCAAAATCTCCATCCATGAGAATGGGGCCTCCATCCGGAGGTGTTCACAGAGGTGACCAGTCGTTGGGGTGTGCCTCAAATAGACATGATGGCCTTGCATCTCAACAAGAAGCTTCGGAGGTACTGTTCCAGTTCGAGAGACCCACAAGCAGTGGCGGTGGATGCCCTGGTAACACCGTGGGTGTTCAAGTCTGTGGATGTGTTCCCTCCACTTCCACTCATTCCAAGAATTCTAAAGCTTGTAAAAAAAAAACAAGAGTTCAGGCGATCCTTATTGCTCCGGACTGGCCAAGGAGGGCTTGGTACAGATCTGCTAGATCTACTGATAGAAGATCCAAGGCCTCTTCCTCTTCGGGAGGATCTTCTGCAACAGGGGCCGTTCGCTTATCAAGACTTACCGCGGCTGTGTTTGACGGCATGGTGGTTGAACGCCAGATCTTAGCGCGGAAAGGTAATCCGAAATAGGTTATTCCTGATACAGGCTAGGAAGGGTGTAACGTCTAAGAAGTGACATTGTATTTGGAAAAAGTACATGTCTTGGTGTGAATCCAAGAAGTTTCCTGCGGTGGAATTTCAACTTGGACGGTTTCTCCTATTCCTGCAAGCAGGTGTGGATATGACAAAAACTAGACAAGAGAGCGCAGGCAGACTCCACTGAAATATCACAATTTTAATATACACAGTGATCACATAATAAAGTATACATAATTAATACTAATTAGAGCCAATAAAAATCAATAAAAATCCGCACTAAAATTTCATATAATTCCACACAATTTAGTGCACTGATAACCTGATATGATGATAATGTATGGATTAATATGTCCTGAAAGTTGGCAGCTGATGTTTAGATGCTGAAAGTCTGGATATTATCCATATAGCAGACTGATATTTGAAAATGCTTTGTTCAGGTTAAAGTCAGATAAATACAAAACAAGTGCACTGTTGATTATAGATTAGACCTCTATTACCCCAAGTCGACACCGCACCAGTTCTGCTCTGTTTACTGTAGCAGCATAATGTGGTGATATCGCTTACCACTTCCTCTGTGTATATGGAACACTGACAGGTGCTCGGGTGCCGCTAGCTCCGGCGGCTGAGTCCGATGCTCTCTCCTTACTGCAGCGTATCAGACCAGTGGTCGCTCGCCGCTTCTACGGATCATCTGGCGGTACTATATTTATCCAGAATGCCGCTGATCCGAGGTGATGAGCTGGCAGCCACGGTCCCCGTATGGCAAAAGGGACCAGTGCAGGTGGCTTTGCTCGGGCAGATTTAACCCGACAGTGGAGTAGAGCTGGAACGGGTGAAAAGCCGTAAGAGGTTAAGGTGGTCAGATGAAAAGTAGTCTGATCCTGAAACAGCCCTGACGCGTTTCTCGACCGGCACAGTCTGGTCGTTTCCTCAGAGGGTTATCATGATCCCATCCTACTGGTTCCTCACATTTAAAGGACTCCTGGGATGGTCATTATTACAGGCACCTGGAAAGCACCTGTTTGGCTCATTAATAGACGTGTGTGCAGGCGGAGTCATAATCAGCTCCACAGACAAACAAGCATATCTATACATACTCATTCCTAACTGAATAAATAAGCAATTAAATAGAATACCATAAAGTAAAAATTTACTTATAATTATTATTCTGATATAGTTCTCTAATATACTTATTCTTATTGGCAGAGCGGGAGACAGCAGTAGAACACTCTTAGTACAATTATTATGACAAATCCATATTCATAAATTAGATTAAACATACATATAATGGATAAATCAATACAACTGAGACAGTCACTAGTCAAATATATTCTTATCAATGCAATATGACTGTTCCAGTAATAGATCAGACATATTTATATTTATAATATTATAGGACTCTTCTAAGCCTTATATCTATAGGGGAAATATTCCCACTCGAATTTATCTGACCATAAAATATCGCACCTTATAGGGCACAAATACAAAGGAATCCATATGCACTCCATATAGATAAAAATAAAAAAATTAGAATGCACATGGAAAAAATATATACATTCCTATTTGTTACATCTAGACAATTGGATAGGTAAATACAGATAACATTACCTTAATGGTACAGAAATTGATAGGGGAAAAAAATTTATAGGGGAAAAAAATTTTGATAGGGGAAAAATTGAGAATCTATCCTCTTCTTCTCCCCTTTTATAGGGAAAAAGGGAAAAAAATTATTTATACTGAATCGGGGGAATGGACGAACCCACCCCAAGAGGGCAGAGAGATATATTTAAACTCAACCTGCCAAAATGGGGTGGGTAAATCGTCCACTCCCCCGACACCCACAAAGGGACAAACAAAAAAAACAAGTACAGAAATATAGAAGGCAATTCATGGGGATAACTATACTTTACCCCATAATTGGGGACAAAACCTTCCCCCACCACTCACATTGCCTATCAAAATTAATGTAGAAGGAGAGGTTAATTAGATAGCATTGAGTTCCACCGTGTCGTTAAGACCATGTGGACTCAATGTGTGTAATTGAAAAATCCAGAATGCTTCGCGCATGCAAAGTTTTCTATATCTATCGCCTCCCCTCATGGTTACTTTTACGTGTTCTACTGCTCTAATGGTCAAACCATTAACAGCACCCTTCTGACACCAAGAAACATGACTGGACAGACTATGGGTTTTAATATTCTTTGTGATATTCCTCTTATGTTCCATAAACCTTTCATGGAGGGGGCGGATAGTGCGGCCAACATACTGTATGCCGCACTTGCATTGAATGACATATATCACAAAGTTGGTCCTACAGTTCATAAAACCTTTTATCTCAAACTCTTCTGATCTACTGAAGGATTTGATCTTTGTACACTTATTTTCTGCAAAAAGACAGGTTACACATCTGTCCTTACCACATTTAAAGAATCCATTAGGTTTAGGTGGTAATCTCAAAATGTTTTCTCCCATTTCTTTAGATTTTCTTTTAAATAAACTTGGTGCTAGTTTTTGCTTCAATGAATCAGCTTTTCTAAACACCACCAGATTTTTTCCGGTTAATGTTGTCTCTAAAAGTTTATCTGATTTCAGAATGGCAGAATTTTTTGTGATAATTCTTTTAATATCCTTTGCAGCTGTATTGTACTGCGTAATAAACGCTATTTGTCTATCATTAGGTTCTTGTTTCTTAACTGCCGGATGGACCAATGTATTCCTAGATTTAAATTGGGTCTCTATGAGGGCTTTATCCAAAATCTGTGCAGGATATCCCTGCCTTCTAAATGCATTATACATACTCTCTACTTGATTCTTAAAGGCCTCCTCAGTGGAACAGTTCCGTCGTAACCGTTGGAACTGTCCTTTAGGTATATTTAGTTTCCATGGTTTATAGTGACTGCTAGTGAAGTGTAGGTAATTGTTACAATCCACATCTTTGATGTATGTGGAAGTGACTAGTCTACCATCCTGAATAGTGACAGTGATATCAAGAAAATTGATAGATGCTTTACTAAAAGTGTTAGTGAATTTTAAACCAATTGTGTTTGAATTAAGAAGACCAGTAAGATGTGAAAAAGGTGAAACATCCTCATCCCAAATAAAAAACAAGTCATCTATGTATCTGCCATAGAGGACCAGGCCCGCACCGAGACCCCCACCCCAGATGAGGCGCTCTTCAAAGCACCCCAAAAAGAGGTTGGCAAAGCTCGGCGCGAATCTGGTCCCCATGGCAGTACCCTTGATTTGTGAATAAAACTGTGAATCAAATGAAAAATAATTGTGTTCCAAAATAAACCTCATAGCTGACAAAATAAAAGTGCGAAGAGAAACATTAACCTCTGTGTCATAATATAGATAATGATTAACCGCCAAAAGACCCAGATCATGTGCTATATTAGTGTAGAGGGATTCCACATCGTATGTCAAAAGTATGTAGGAATCCTTCCAAAGTATATCCTCCAGTTTTTGAAGGAAATGTGTCGTATCCCTAATGTAAGAAGGCAGGGCCTGAACATATTTTTGTAGGTGTGCATCTATATATGCAGATAGATTAGATGTCAGGGATCCCACCCCTGATATAATAGGACGCCCTGGTGGAGATACTAGAGACTTGTGCACCTTCGGCAGATGGTAGTATATGGGGACAACCGGGTATTTAACCATCAGAAACAGATACGTTTCTTTGTTAATAATCCCCTCATCGAATGCCATTTCTAATAGGGACTTTAATTCACCCTGATAGACGCTTGTAGGGTCTTTAGAAATTTTCTTATAAAAGGTGCTATCATTAAGTTGTCTATGTGCCTCGAAGAGATAATCACCAATGTTCTGGATCACCAGGCCGCCGCCCTTATCGGCTTGCTTGATGATAATCTCTTCATCTCTCATGAGTCTGTTGAGTGCTGCTCTCTCTCATGTTTTGACAGATTGTCCCGCAGGCCCATAGCATCCCGTTCAGTGCACAACTCCCTAAACTCCCTCAAAGTTGTGGTATAGAAACCCTCAATAAAAGGACCTCTATGCTGCAAAGGGTAAAATTCAGATGGTAATTTGAATTTTCTATGATCCACTCCATTAACATCATAGATTTTACCTGACCCATTGGTGTCTGAGACATTCACCATCCCCCCATTTTCACTAAGAATTGATTCTAAAATCCCAAGACACTCGTTGTCCTGTGTATCCAGGCATACTGGTGACCCCTTGATGTTTTGTCTATGTAATGATTTATTAATAAAATATCTTTTTCTACTTAGAGTACGTACAAATCTATTAAGATCCACAAAGAGAGTAAAAAGGTTAGGTTTATTCTCTGGGGCGAATTTCAGGCCCTTATTTAGTAAGGAAATCTCTGCTGCCGTAAGGGTTCTTTTAGAGAGATTAAAAATACTCCTTACGTTTAGAACCTTCTTACGCTTTTTGTGGGCATTCTTGATTCCTCCCCTGCAGCCTCTAACCCTTCTTCTCTTCTCTTCTTCTTTTCGGGGTGAGCATCATTCTTGGGTTTTCCCACGAATTGTTCTGTGGGTCTCCCGGTGAGTGATGTCGCCTTTCTAAAAAATTAACCTTAGTCGACTTATTCTGAAGTTCATCTCTTGTATTAGTGTTACCTGAAACTGTTGTATCTTTCAAATTGAGAACTTCATATCTGTTCCTATCTCTCCATGAATCTTTATTCTGGGATCTTCGTCTCTGAGAATATTGATTCTGAAATTTCTTAGGGTAATTTCTATTATCATAGTAAGCTTGTCTCTGAGTTTCTCCTGTGTCCCTATGTGAGTATCCCCTATCTCTATTCGAGTAGTGATCATAATTAAATCTCTTAGTAAATTTAGGGGAAACCATATTAGACTGTCTCTTGATAGAAGGTGTTCTATCTCTCCTATTATACGTCCTTACTTGATCCCTATTATAATCCTCTCTATCACGATTTAATTTCTTATGTTTCAATGAAATAAGGGTATTCTCAAAATCCTGAACCTTCTTGTTCACCCTCTGATCCTTCCCCTCAAAATCTGGATGATTAGAGTGAGTAAGCAATGCTTCCTGTATTTTTTCTATTTTGACTTGAATTGTTTGTATTTTGTGTTCTCTATGTTTAATGAGAAGCTTCATCAAATTACGTGAACAGTTATCCAGAGTTTCATTCCATTCTAATAGAAATTCGGGGTCATCCTGAAAAGAACAGGATTTAAACAATCTTAGACCCCTCGGAATCATATTTTTATCCAGATATTTCTGCAATGTAACTTGATCCCACCAATGTCTGGTCTCTGCAATGAACAGATATTCTAATTCATTGAAGAGACCAAACATATCCACACAGTCATCTGTGGTCAATTGCTCTCTATGGTCAGTTTCTTTAGATATATACTGCTGTCTCCTCTCCAAACGCTCCGCCATACATCTCAAAGTAGGCATAATTTATCAGCAAATAGTAACTGAGAATGTCACAAAACTATATTCAAAATATACTTAAAAATCTTTAAAAATGCTAGGTGTAATAATCAATTGACCTTCAATAAATTTTTTTCCCCTATCAATTTCTGTACCATTAAGGTAATGTTATCTGTATTTACCTATCCAATTGTCTAGATGTAACAAATAGGAATGTATATATTTTTTCTATGTGCATTCTAATTTTTTTATTTTTATCTATATGGAGTGCATATGGATTCCTTTGTATTTGTGCCCTATAAGGTGCGATATTTTATGGTCAGATAAATTCGAGTGGGAATATTTCCCCTATAGATATAAGGCTTAGAAGAGTCCTATAATATTATAAATATAAATATGTCTGATCTATTACTGGAACAGTCATATTGCATTGATAAGAATATATTTGACTAGTGACTGTCTCAGTTGTATTGATTTATCCATTATATGTATGTTTAATCTAATTTATGAATATGGATTTGTCATAATAATTGTACTAAGAGTGTTCTACTGCTGTCTCCCGCTCTGCCAATAAGAAGAAGTATATTAGAGAACTATATCAGAATAATAATTATAAGTAAATTTTTACTTTATGGTATTCTATTTAATTGGTTATTTATTCAGTTAGGAATGAGTATGTGTAGATATGCTTGTTTGTCTGTGGAGCTGATTATGACTCCGCCTGCACACACGTCTATTAATGAGCCAAACAGGTGCTTTCCAGGTGCCTGTAATAATGACCATCCCAGGAGTCCTTTAAATGTGAGGAACCAGTAGGATGGGATCATGATAACCCTCTGAGGAAACGACCAGACTGTGCCGGTCGAGAAACGCGTCAGGGCTGTTTCAGGATCCGACTACTTTTCATCTGACCACCTTAACCTCTTACGGCTTTTCACCCGTTCCAGCTCTACTCCACTGTCTTTAACTTTGACTTTAACCTGAACAAAGCATTTTCAAATATCAGTCTGCTATATGGATAATATCCAGACTTTCAGCATCTAAACATCAGCTGCCAACTTTCAGGACATATTAATCCATACATTATCATCATATCAGGTTATCAGTGCACTAAATTGTGTGGAATTATATGAAATTTTAGTGCGGATTTTTATTGATTTTTATTGATTTTTATTGGCTCTAATTAGTATTAATTATGTATACTTTATTATGTGATCACTGTGTATATTAAAATTGTGATATTTCAGTGGAGTCTGCCTGCGCTCTCTTGTCTAGTTTTTGTTTTTTCACTTGCTTAGGGACTGCTAATACCCTAATCCTCTGGGAGCGGCAGGCAGCATTTTCAACATAGGCTCAAGGAGGCGCCTTTCTTTCTTGTAGTTAGGTGTGGATATGGGCCTGCGTTTGGGATCCATAAAGGTCCAGATTTCGGCTTTATCCATTTTCTTCCAGAAAAAATTGGCTGCCCTCCCTGAGGTTCAGACCTTTTTGAAAGGGGATCTGCACATCCAGCCTCCCTTTGTGGCGCCGACGGCACCCTGGGATCTTAACGTGGTGTTGCATTTCCTGCAATTAGATTGGTTTGAGCCTTTACAGAAGGCTGAGGTCAAATTTTTCACGTGTGTCAGAAATGGGGGCTTTGTCCTGTAATTCTATTATTCCATGAAGATAGAACTCAGCTCAGGACGGGTCAGCAGTTCCTTCCTAAGGTTGTGTCGGCTTTTTATATCAACCAACCTATTGTGGTGCATGTGGCTACTGACTCCTCAATTGCATCAATATCCTTGGATAATATTGTGAGAGCATTGAAGATCTATGTGAAGAGGACTGCTCATCACAGAAAATTGGACTCTCTGTTTGTCCTTTATGATCCCAAGAAAATTGAGTGTCCTGCTTCTAAGCAGACGATTTCTCGCTGGATTCGGTTCACTATTCAGCATGCTTATTCTACTGCAGGATTGCCGTGTCCAAAATCTGTTAAGGCCCACTCTACTCGTAAGGTGGGTTCTTCTTCGGTGGCTGCCCGCGGTGTCTCAGTACTGCTTTGTTCTTAGTTAAGTACTGCGTTTCTTAACTGGGTCAGTACTCTTTCAGCTGTTGCTGAGTTTTAAGGCTTGTTAGCCTTGTTTGTGTGAGCTGGTATGAATCTCGCCACTATCTAATATCCTTCTCTCGAAGTAGTCCCTCTCTTCGGGCACAGTTTCTGGACTGGGTCTGGTGGGAGGGGCATGGAGGTTGGAGCCAGCCCACACTGTTGAACTCTTAAGGTGCCAGTGGCTCCTGGTGGACCCGTCTAAACCCCATGGTACTGATGTGGACCCCAGCATCCTCTATGGACTATGAGAAAAGGATTTACCGGTAGGTAATTAAAATCCTATTTTTTTTTAGTAAGTAAACACAATTTTTTTGCGCCCTTTGATGGGGCAAATTCTATAAGCGCTACAAAAAGGGGTGTGGTCTCACAAGAAAGTGGCAGGCCAGACAATTTTACTCCAATCTACAGTGCTAGATATACATGAGCATGGCCAGATATACATATTCCCCCAGCAATGCCATATATACATATGTACCCACAGTGCCAGATATGCATATGCCCCCACAGTGCCAGATACACATACAGTGTGCCCCGAGCACCAGATACACACATGTCCCCAGTGCCAGATACACACATGTCCCCAGTGCCAGATACACACATGTCCCCAGTGCCAGACACACATATGCCCCCTGGGTCAGATACACATATGTCCCCAGTGCCAGACACACACATGTCCCCAGTGCCAGACACACACATGTCCCCAGTGCCAGACACACACATGTCCCCAGTGCCAGACACACACATGTCCCCAGTGCCAGACACACACATGTCCCCAGTGCCAGACACACACATGTCCCCAGTGCCAGATACACACATGTCCCCATCATAGATTTGGCCCCAGCAGTGCTGCTTACCGAGGCTCACCGTCACCCACCGGGCTCCACCGCCGTTGTTTATTATTGTTCGTTAATATAGTGAATGTAGAGCTCCTGTGATTTCTATTTAAACAATGTGAGTGCCACGGAATAGTGCTTTATATATGGAGTGTGGTGTTTTATCTGTACCCTCCCACTTTGGAGGCTTCAAGTCATTTAGGAGTGGTCACGTCCTTGAAGTTTTACTCTAAACTGGAACAAATTTGTTGACTTGGTGTATGCATTGTTCTTGTATGTGAATTTGTATACTGTTTTATGACATTATAATAGGTCTACATTTTATTAAAAACAAGTGTTTTTATCTGTTGATTTTGTGTAATACTGTTATGTATATGGGCCCTCATTCCGAGTTGTTCGCTCGGAAAATTTAATCGCATCGCAGCGATTTTCCGCTTAGTGCGCATGCGCAATGTCCGCACTGCGACTGCGCCAAGTAAATTTGCTAAGAAGTTTGAATTTTTACTCACGGCTTTTTCATCGCTCAGGCGATCGGAGTGAGATTGACAGGAAGTGGGTGTTACTGGGCGGAAACAGGCCGTTTTATGGGCGTGCGGGAAAAAACGCTACCGTTTCTGTGAAAAACGCGGGAGTGGCTGGAGAAACGGAGGAGTGTCTGGGCGAACGCTGGGTGTGTTTGTGACGTCAAACCTGGAACGACAAGCACTGAACTGATCGCAGATGCCGAGTAAGTCTCGAGCTACTCAGAAACTGCACAGAGATGTCTTATCGCAATGTTGCGAATCTTTCGTTCGCAATTTTAAGATGCTAAGATTCACTCCCAGTAGGCGGCGGCTTAGCGTGTGCAATACTGCTAAAATCGCCTTGCGAGCGAACAACTCGGAATGAGGGCCATGAGGTGGTATTTCATAACACTTAGTTAAGCACCCTCTGATCCTATCTTATTATATATGTGTATATCTTTTAATATGTGTATACCTTTTAATCTTAGACATATCTATTGATATATTATTAATAGGGCCCCCCACACATCTTTGATCTTTGTTGCCCTGGGCCCCCTCAGACCTTAATCCAGCCCTGCATGATCATGTCACTGTTTGTCCTTCCTTGTACAACTTTTGGTAGGTACTAACCACTGCGTACCGGGAACACCCCACAAGAGTTGATGTTTTTGAAGTGCTCTGACCCATTTGTCTTTCACCTTTGTCAAAGTCACAAAGATCCTTAAGCTCACCCATTTTTCTTGTTCCAACACCTTCATCTTCAATAAATGGTGGTTCACTTGTTGTCTAATATAGCCCACCCCTTGACAAGTGTCATTGGTTTTAATGGGGTTCACTATGGCTGGCCGGCGGTCGGGCTCCCGGCGACCAGCATACCGGCGCCGGGAGCCCGACCGCCGGCTGACCGACAGTGTGGCGAGCGCAAATGAGCCCCTTGCTGCGCTCGCCACACTATTTTATTCTCCCTCTATGGGGGTCGTGGACCCCCACGAGGGAAAATAAGTGTCGGTATGCCGGCGGTCGGGCTCCCGGCGCCGGTATACTGAACGCCGGGAGCCCGACCGCCGGCATACAGAAGACCACCCTTTTAATGTTCTCATTCATCCAAGAGGATGCTGGGGTCCATTTCATGACCATGGGGTATAGATGGTTTAGCAGGAGCCAGGGACACTTTAAGACTTTTCAAGTGGTGTGAACTGGCTTCTCCCTCTATGCCCCTCCTCCAGACCTCAGTTTTAGAAATGTGCCCAGGCAGACTGGATGCACTCCAAAGGAGCTCTACTGAGTTTCTCTGAAAAGACTTATGTTAGGTTTTTTATTTTCAGGGAGAACTGCTGGCAACAGTCTCCCTGCTTCATAGGACTGAGGGGGCAGATTTAGGAACCAACTTCCTAAAGAGTTTCATGGCTCTGCTTCTGGCTGACAGGACACCATTAGCTCCTGAAAGGAACTGAACGCTAGCCGTGCCTAGATGCTCACTCCCACAGCATGCCGTCACCCCCCTCACAGAGCCAGAAGTCAGAAGACAGGTGAGTGTTAGACAGATCTTCAATCAAGAAAGTGACGGCTAAAGGTACCGCGCGGCTGGTGGGAGCGCAGCGCGCCATGTTGCCCACACATACACAGGCACTGCAGGGTGCAGGCCTCGGGAAAGGGGGCGCCCTGTGCAGCATGAAACCTATGGAAACTGGCATAAATAAGGGGCATAAGTTGCTGAGGCACAGTCCTACCACCGCCAGTATAAAAAATTACCTCTTAAAAGCTGAGGAAAAACACACCATTGAAGAGTGGAGCTTCCTCCTCGGTCAGCCAGCACACTGCTCAGCGCCATTTTCTCTCTCTCCTCAGACTGCAGAGACAACGCTGGTCCTCCTCCACTACTGAACAAGTATCAGGGTGCAAAACAGGGGGGACCACAGTAAATTTGGTGCTATATAATTGTGTGATTAGCATTATAAAAACGCTGCATGTCAGTGGGCATTTTGTGTTCACAGACATTGTGTTACTGGTGCTGGGTTGTGAACTGGCAAATCCTGTGTCCCTCTGACCGATTTTACTGTGGGTTTGTCCCCTATAAGTCCCGGAGTGTCTGTGGTGTGGTTGAGCATGTGTGTGACATGTCTGTGGCAGGGAATCTCTTCCTCTGTGGAAGACATATTAGAGACGCAGAGGTGTAATATGACACCAAGAGAATCACTACTGAATCTCATACAGAAAACTGAATATAATCTGTTGAAGATGTGATTTTTAATAGTTCTGCCTTTCATCCACAGGGACCCCTCTGGGTCACATACAAATTTGTACAAGTAGTACAAACTGATACCGACACGGACTCTGATTCCTGTGTCGACACTAGTGATTCCAGGGGAATAGGTCCTAAATTAGCAAAAAAGCATTCCAAACATGTTTTAGCTATAAAGGTGGTGTTATAAGTTATGAAGCCCCTCTTTTACCACAAGGAGAGGGTTTACTTTTAGTAAAGAAGTAATGTAATTTTCCCTCCACCCCAGGAACAGTCTTTTGGAGGGAGTCTGATTTAACCTGAAAAGAAATTTCAGATTCCCAAAAGGAATTCAGGCAGCTTACCTTTTTCCAAAAGGTGGAAGTTACCCCGCATTTTAGACAGGGCCCTGTCATAAAAGAGAAAAGGTGTTTCTCCCTGCGCCTGGAATAGCTTCACTTAAGGAGCCGAAAGGCGCAAGTGAGTGAGGTGATCTATTGATGTGGCCAATGGGACACTACTCAGGCCTACCATTGTCTGTGAGTGGGTGAGTAGTGCTATTGAGAAGTGGTCAGAAAACTTGTCAATAGACATTGACACAATAGATGGAGACGAGATACTCCTAATGTTAGGTCATATCAAAGATGCTGCTGTGTACGTACTAGAAACCATGAAATATATTGGTCTCTTGGGATCAAGAACCGCTACCATGGCAGTATCAGCTCGGAGGGCATTGTGGATTCGCCAGTGGAATGATGATGCAGATTCCAAAAGAAATACGGAGGCTCTCCCGTATAAAGGCGAGGCCTTGTTTGGTGATGGGCTGGATGCGTTAGTCTCAGCGGCTACCGTAGGTAAGTCGACATTCTTTCCTTATGCTCCTACACCAGCGAAAAAGACACATCACTCTCACATACAGTCCTTTCGGCCAACAAATACAAAAAGGCCAAAGGGTCCCCCTTTTTTGCAGGTAGGGGAACGGGGAAAGGAAAGAAATCTGCAGCGTCTCCCGGATTGCAGGAGCAGAAGTCCACCCCTGCTTCTGCAAAATCTGCAGCATGACGCTGGGGCTCCCTTATGGGAGTCCGCTCTGGTGGGAGCACGTCTGAAACTTTTCAGTCAAATCTGGATTCAATCTGGCCTCGACCCATGAATCTTACAAATAGTGTCCTATGGGTACAAACTAGAGTTTCAAGACGTCCCCCCATGCCGATGTTTCAAATCGACCTTGCCAGCTTCTGTTCCTGAAATAGAGGCAGTAACAACAGCAATTCAAAAATTATTTCAGGATCAGGTCATTGTCCTGGTACCTTTTGTCACAGCAAGGAGAAAGTTTTTATTCAAGCCTCTTCGTAGTTCCGAAGCCAGACTGCTTGGTCAGACCAATTTTAAACCTGAAAAATCTGAGTCTCTACCTAAAAAGGTTCAAGTTCAAGATGGAATCCCTGAGGGTAGTGATTTCCAGTCTGGAGGAGGGGAACTTCATGGTGTCAGTAGACATAAAGGATGCTTACTTGCATGTTCCCATTTATCCTCCTCACCAAGCTTATCTGAAATTCGCAGTACAGGATTGCCGTTACCAGTTCCAGATGTTGCCGTTCGGACTCTCCACGGCACCGAGGGTATTCACCAAGGTGATGGCGGAGATGATGGTCCTCCTTCGTCAAAAAGGAGTCAATATAATCCTTATCTGGACGATCTCCTGATAAAAGAGAGATCCAGGGAACAGTTGGTGCAGAACATTGCATTCTCCCTGTCAATATACTCCAACAACACGGTTGGATCATGAATTTTCCAAAGTCGCAGTTGGAACCGACGACAAGATTGTCCTTTATACGGATGATTCTGGACACAGAAGTATGGAGAGTATTTCTTCCAGTGGAAAAGGCCTGGAAATACAGAAAATGGTCAAACAAATATTGAAACCAACAAGCGTGTTGATCCATCAATGCATTTGGTTGTTAGGGACAATGATAGTGGCCTACGAGGCCATACAGTTTGGCCAATTTCATGCCAGAGTATTCCAGTGAGACCTGTTGGACAAGTGGTCCGGATCCCACGTACACATGCACCGGATTAGTCCTGTCCCCCAAGCCAGGATTTCGCTCCTGTGGTGGCTACACAGTTCTCACCTACTAGAGGGACGCAGGTTTGGGATTCACGACTGGGTCCTAATAACCACGGATGCAAGTCTCCGAGGCTGGGGAGCTGTCACACAGGGGAAAGCTTCCAAGGAAAATGGTCAAGTCAGAAAGCCTGCCTTCACATAAACGTTCTGGATTTGAGAGCCATTTGCAACGGCCTTCTACAAGCGGTACATCTTCTTCAAGATCATCCCGTGCAGATCCAGTCGGACAATGTAACAGCAGTCGCATACATAAACAGGCAAGGCGGAATGAACCCAGAGCGGCAATGGCAGAGGTGACAAGGATTCTCCTCTGGGGAGAAAGACATGTAGAGCTCTGTCAGCAATTTTCATTTAGGGAGTGGACAACTGGGAAGAAGACTTCCTAGGCAGACACGATCTCCATACAGGAGAGTGGGGCCTCCACCAAGAAGTCTTCGCAGAGGTGACGAGTCTTTGGGGAGTTCCTCAAGTAGACATAGCATCTCGATTGAACAAAAAATTTCAGAGATATTGTTCCAGGTCGAGAGACCCTCAAGCAATTGCAGTGGATGCACTGGTGACCCAGTGGGTGTTTCGGTTGGTACATGTTTTCCCTCCACTTCCACTGATTCCAAAAGTTCAAGCAATTTTCATTGCCCCAGACTGGTCAAGGAGGGCTTGGTATCCAGATCTTCAGGAGTTGCTCATAGAAGAACCTCGGCCTCTTCCTCCTCGAGAGGACCTACTACAGCAGGGGCCGTGTGTGTATCAAGACTTGCCATGGCTACATTTGACGGCATGGCTGTTGAGCGACGGATCCCAGCCGAAAGGGTATTCCCGAGGAAGTCATCCCCACTCTTATTCAGGCCAGGAAAGGAGTAACGTCTAAACATTACCACCGTATTTTGAGAAAATGTGTCTTGGTGTGAATCCAAGAAGGCTCCTATGGAAGAGTTTAAGTTGGGACGTTTTCTACATTTTCTGCAGGCTGGTGTCGATGTGGGCCTTAGATTGGGGTCAATCAAGGTCCAGATTTTGGCCTTATCCGTTTTCTTTCAAAAACAATTGGCCTCCTTTTCAGAAGTTCAGACGTTCGTGAAAGGGTTTCTGTACATCCTCCAGCCTCCAGTGGTACCATGGGACCTTAATGTGGTGTTGCAGATCCTTCAATCAAATTGGTTTGAACCTCTGCAGGAGATAGAATTTGAAGTTTACTCACTTGGAAAGTGGTGATACTTTTGGCCTTTGCATCCGCAAGGCGGGTGTCTGAGTGGTAGGCCTTGGCTCACAGGGCTCCTGATCTTCCATGCAGATAGGGCAGAGTTAAGAACTCGTCAACAATCTCTTCCAAAGGTGGTTTCGTCCTTCCACATAAACCAACCTATTGTGGTGCCAGTAGCTACTGACACTTTCACTGAGTCACAGTCTCTAGATGTGGTTAGAGCTTTGAAGATTTATGTTGCAAGAACAGCTTGGTTACGGAAAACAGGCTCTGTCTGTCCTGTATGCTCCCAGCAAGATTGGGTGTCCTGCTTCTAAGCAGACTATTGCGCACTGGATCAGAAGTATGATTCAGCACGCTCATTCTATGGCTGGATTGCCGTTACCTACGACGGTGAAGGCCCATTCTACTAGGAAGGTGAGCTCGTCCTGGGCGGCTGCCCGGGGTGGTCTCAGCATTGCAACTTTGCCGAGCCGCTACTTGGTCAGGGTCAAACACTTTTGCAAAATTTTATAAGTTTGACACTTTGGCCGATGAGGACCTCAAGTTTGGTCAGTCGGTGCTGCAGGCTCATCCGCACTCTCCTGCCCGTACTGGAGCTTTGGTATAAACCCCATGGTCATGAAATGGACGCCAGCATTCTCTAGAACGTATGAGAAAACAGGATTTTAATACCTACCGGTAAATCCTTTTCTCCTAGTCTGTGGAGGATTGATGAAGCTAAATATTTATCTTATATAAAACCCTTTATTTATTATTATTATTTATTATTACCAGTTATTTATATAGCGCACACATATTCCGCAGCGCTTTACAGAGAATATTTGCTCATTCACATCAGTCCCTGCCCCAGTGGAGCTTACACTCTATATTCCCTACCACATGTACACGCAGACACATTCACGCCTAGGGTAATTTTGTTGAGAGCCAATTAACCTACCAGTATATTTTTGGATTGTGGGAGGAAACCGGAGTACCCGGAGGAAACCCACGCAAGTACGGGGAGAATATACAAACTCCACACAGTTGGGGCCATGGTGGGAATCGAACCCATGACCTCAGTGCTGTGAGGCAGTAATGCTAACCATTACACCATCCGTACTGAGGTCTAAGAACACTGTACGCTACTTACGTATGGAGTAACGTAAGGGTACGCACGTTGCGTAACAATCGCTTAGCCGTAGTCGAGACGCTCAAGTGTCGCGTTCGCTCACGGCCAAGAGATCACAGGCAGGCACTCTATTTGGCTGCCGTCTAACGTAATGATTCGCTATAGCGTAGCGGACGCTCGGGACCACAAGGAGATCACCAGCGGCGCAGACGCTCACAATATTAAACCTTTGTATCTAAACGATAAACAGTGTATTATGCAGTAAAACCTTAGTGTAATGATAGAGTGTAAATGCAACACGGTATAATCTTATTAACTCAAAAGCTGTTCGAGCGTCACCGACGCTCTGAGATTACTTAACACTATAAGAAATACACAGATACCGTGCTCAGGGTCCAACGCCTAATATATATATTATGAATGATATACTTGCAAAAGAATTAACACAATACAAGTCATACACTACAATATAACATAGACTACCTAGCCAGATAACTACACGGGAAATACAATACAATACAATTACGTTTAAGGGAAAATAAGAGAGAAAGAGGAGAAGAGAAAGAGAGAGAGAAATGGCTCATAATAACAAGAAGATCAATATGATTGCGGAGAAAACTTACGCACAAGGGGAAACGATCGCATGCGCCTCGATATCCAGCTCCCGATTATCAGCAATGAGAACCGTTGAAGAGAGTGAACTGGATATGGTCGGCCTGTCTATTTATGCCCCACACACAATACAATTCAATGGTCCCTACAATCCCATTGTTCATTGGACACAGGAATTCGGCTTCGCATTATAACAAAAGGTCATAGGTTGATTCATACAGGTGGGCTGTGACTACTTCCAACTGTTCAGGTGGGTGGGATACTGGGTTTCCCGCCGCATGGCTAAGTAAGAGCAAATAATAGTAAATGGACATAAACTTCTTATGTCCATAACTATTCGTACGAGCGATTAATCCGCTACAAACCAACACCGGAATATTGCTATTTAAATACTCTTCCGATGGGTACCAAACACCACTGTATGACCCCTGTTAGACCCTTCGTACAATACAAAGAGGGATCTCTCTGTCCAGGAACATGCTATATTAACTAAACTTTCAGAATCTATCAAAGGGACCATTATCTACAAAATACATTATATGGTGAAAATATGTAACGATTGAGTCGCACGCTACGATCACATAAACTCTACCGTAAATACGCATACCGTGCGCCTGCGGGTGCCCGCGACTGTGAGTGCGCACGTACGGGAGAGCGTACGCATGCGCAGCACGGACCTGTGTGAGGTGCAAATATGGTAGTGTGCATAGAGATATTTTTCTGACTTTGACAGTCCACCCTTTGGCAGTCAATAATAACTGCCACCTTCTAAAACATTTCAAAAAGAGAAAAATATATGTCAGGGGTTAATACATTTCCATGGTTGGGTAAGGGAGGAGAGAGGAGTAGGTGTGAAGAGGGTATGACCTAGTGAGATAGCAGAAGCATGTGTGTATGAGTCCATGTTTGGGGGGTCATGTATCATCGTGCCGTACGTGTGGTACATCAAGCTTCGAGGTATTGCAAAGTATACATTTGAATTCCTTCTTATCCCGTATTAAGGGTCTGTGGATGGGCTGTCAAACTCTACCGAGCTCTTTTCGGCTGTGGTTGTAACAAAATGGGGGAGCACATTTTAGTTGATGATACATGGATGGGGGAATTATGTGATTGCTGATATCTGTGCCTGTATTCCCTATCGACTATGTGTGTCATTACCTGAGGGTTGTAGGAATGAAGATAAAGAACACTTATGGTAAATGCTGTGGTATTCTATGTCAGGTTAATGTACATTTGTCGGTTGAAGTCTTGTTCGGTGTCTGTTGGTTGCAGTCTTCTTTGTGCTTTTGCCCATAAGGTGCGAGCAAAAGCTGTCAATGTCCATAGATTTACAAAAGTGTTGGGCTAGCGTAATTTTAAAATTTCTAGGGAAACTGGGGATCCATGGCATTGTTCATCAAAAATCTGTGTATAAGGTTGTCAAAACTTCTTCTTCTTTAATCCATCTGTTGTCTGTATATCGGCTCATCAAATTCCTCGTCCAAGTGGGTCTTTTTACCTTGGAGGAAAACGGAAAAACAGGTGAAAGAAACGGACCGTATAATCGCATTTTCATTACATCATTGTTTCTACCGTTGGGTCATAAATCAAGTCCATTGGAATTTACAGTTTCCTCACTCCTCAAACTCATTACCCTGGTACGATGTTTGCACTTCATTAAAGCCTGACCGCATCTAAATATCAAACCAATTGATATGACAACACCTAAGATACATAGGAGAAACTTCCCAACATCCATTATGACTCCTTGAGCCCATTCTCCTAAACCAGAAAACCAATTTCGCGGGTTCAACCATGACACCCAACCAGTCAGCTCATTACCTACAGCAGCAAGAGTGAGATTGTGTCTCCTGCGAAATTCCCACTTCAATTGGAGAATATCGTCCATCTTTTGGTCTATGACCTCGACCGGATCCTCGGTGCTATTCATAATATATGTGCAACATTTCACGCCGTATTGTGTTGCCAGTGTGACACAATATCCGCCTGTCACTGCTGTGAGGTAATTAAGAACCATTCTATGCTGTACCAGTTCTGTTTTATAAGCTTGAAGTTCTCTTCCAGTATACCTAAACGTGTCCTCATACATTTCAGTGATATTATCTAACAAATTTGCAAGCGCAGAGATGTATCTATAGTTCATCACTCCTCGAGCGGTGGATTTATGGATCATGTCAGAGGCCAAATGCTCTGTCCTCTGTCAGTTGCCTTTTAACTACGTGCTCGTAATGGGTATGAGTATAAGGAGCTTGGGCACCACGGTGTATGTCTTTCATTTTGTCATGTGATAGTCATTACTTCAGGTAGTACTTTTCCAATATAACACAATCCTTCAGAATTTGGGGCAAGCCACTTATACGCCTTCCTCCCGCATATGAAATATGCATCATCGGGGAGGACATATGGGACGGAGTAGGACATAACCATATTACACACCTTCCATGTGAAATCTCCTAACCCTAATTCTTCCATCTGCTTAGTACACGTATCAGGTTGTACGATATGTGCACAGTATCCTGGTGATACCTCTCCAACTCTCGTAATCCTATTTCCTAAGGTATACCTATACCGGAAAGATTTTCCTCTACTGGCTATGTGGCGTATAAGCTCCGTATCTGTAGGCATTCTATCTGCTCTATGCGAAAAAGGTCATGGTTTGGTTACTCCATGACACTTCCCAATTTCCCGGCTTTCGGGGATTGGAGATGTTAAAACATAATAGGGACCTATCCACATGGTATTGGTGGAGCTTCAAACTAGGAGGGCTGGAGATATTAAACCTCCTGTCCACCGGTCTCCCACCACTTAACTCAAGTACCTCCCCTAACGTTAAAGGAAATGGTACTAGCCCTGATTTGCTATGACCTTGAGGTACTTGAGAACATACCCAACAATCTGTTTTATTTAACACACTACCCACTAAGGAGTGATAGTCACTCAATGGATGCCGGTCCATATGGATTTTAAAACTGGATTGGCATTTCTTTATGCACCCATCCTCAATGACATTGTTACAGAGCCTACAGATACAGTTTTCTTCAGCTAACAATCCTTCACAATTCCTTCTATTGTCAATGCTATCGGATCGTTTTCTGATACTCGCCTTTACTTGTTGGTTAAGTTGTTCTTGGGAAACTACGCCTCCATCTTTATCATCAGAACCTTTCTGGATTCTTTCTCGACCTCCATGGTACTCTCGCCGGAACAGACTGCTCTGGTCAACATCATGGTCAACAGGAAAATCCATATCACAGTCTCTTGGGGCAAGTCCATCTTACAGGAGGAGAAAAGAAGAAATTTTGTAATGGGGTACAGAAAATCAGTTTGAGGGGGAGAGAGACTTGTTACGATAATTAAGTTCTCTAGTCTTGTTGTTCTTCTTTTCTGTCGTCATCTCAAAGGTGCTGTCTCTCAGTCTTCCAAATGAACATTCCGGTGATGCAATATTCTTTCCAAATCAGCGATCTCTCTGTAAGGAGCAAAAATCTTGCATTACCATTTGTCTAACTGATGGGTGACATACCATCTTTAAAACATGAAAGCATGAGTGAGAAGAGAGAGAAAACAACAACAGCAAAAAACAAAACAGAGAGAGAACAATTCATATATGTGTATATATATATATATATATATATATATAACATAACACATCAATAAACACCAACAGTAGGAAAAGAGAAAAAACATTTTTCAAACATTTTAAAACATTGTCAGATCACCAGGCTGTCATATCTACATGTCCAATGGTTTCCTTGCGCAGTCCCTCCCCACCAGCACCTGCATTACTCCACTGTCTGTATCTGGCCAGGATACATTGTTGCGGATAGGTCATGCTGGGGTTTGGTAGACTTCTGCAAAGACCAAGCGGATATGCAATGTTTGAGTCCTTACTAATAATCGTCAGAGAAGGGGAGAGAGTGAGAGAAAAAAAAAAACATTTTCGCAAATACATTTACAACGTTTCACCTGGTCATTCCTGTGTCTTCAGTGAATGACCTCCCTATTTGTTAACCGTTACCTCAGGCTTACCATCAGTCCTAATGATCACCTTTCCTGACTACATATCATGGGTGTGGCCCAAAATTCTTCCTATATGATCCCTGATTATAATTGTGTGTGTTATAATTTTGCTCATTTCTTGGTCTAGGGGGTCTGACTTTATGTGGGTTATTACAGTTGCTGGCATAATGCCCTTCTCTTCTACAATGATAACAAATCCTTGGCTTTCTCCATGTGCTAGGGGTCTGGGGTTCCGGTCGACTTGAAGCCTCCTCTAGTGCTTGGATGTTCAGTGCCATCAACCGCTCTCCCTGTGCTTCCCTGTTTTTTTTTTATATTTTGGTCATGCTCGATAGCGGACTCTCTTAATGCAGCCACCGAGATACCTCTCCAATGAGGTATAGAGGTTTGTACCCTAATTTTTAGTGTGTCTTTTAAGTTGTTCATTAATACGGACACAGCTACCTCTCTGTGGTGTACATTAGTTTCAATGTCATCTATACCAGTGTACCTAGCCATATCCTGCAGAGCCCGGTGAAAATACTCTGATGCGGATTCACCTTCTTTTTGTTTTATTGTAAAGATTTTATTCCACTTTACTACTGCAGGAAAATATTCTTTCAACTGTAGATTGATTCTTTTTACATTATCTTGGTTATACTCGTCTGTTAGTGGCACTTCCTCATCTAGCTTACAATCGGCGATAAATTTCAATGAATCAACATCGGGGGGTAAACATGCCCTCAAAACTGTCCTCCAATCTTTGTTATTTGGCTCTGCAGTGTTTCCTAGCACTCTAATGTATTTTTGACAAGCAACTAAGTCTTTCCTGGGATCAGGAAATTCAGACAGAATTGTTCTTAATTCTGTTCGGGAAAAGGGGCAGTACATGGCGATGTTCCTGACAGGAGTGACTCCTGAAGAGTCAGTTTTCCCATTTGGTACTGCAATTACCCTGACAGGATTAAGTCCTGTAACGTCATTCTGAATTGATTCTACGATATAAGGTACATTTGTTTGTGCGTGATGTATAATACCATACGTACCTGTGGACACGACCTCACCTGACCCTCCGTTAGGGGGTTTGATTACAGTCTTTACCGATTTGGTCGCGTCCACCTGGATGTCTTGTGTGATGGCTGCTGGAAAAGGCTCCGACATTGTGCTGGGCTCACTTTCTTGTTGGTGTTCCTGAGGAAAGTTTAACATGGGGTGCGACTTGCATGGGTTAATAGTTGTACATTTAACACTTTCATTTTTATAAACCTTATTACGTTTGTTACATTCATTCTTAATATAGTTACTAAGTGCATTTTTATTGCACCCCATTGTGCCTTTCTCCGCAACCATAATCCTCTCCATTGCCATGTCTCTCTTCTCAAGATGAAAGTTAGGTATGTAAGTTACATTTCTTTGCATGTCACTTTCCTGTAGCCATATCTGCAAACAATCATCATGTTTAACTCGTTGTTTCCAGGATTTTATGAGACAGATCCTTTGCCTTAAATTATGCAATACCTCTAAGTCAAAACTACCTATCCCGGGAAATGGTGCCTTATCCCCCGCAGTCATTCGTGTCCATTCATCACAAAAGGTCTCAGTGTGGGGACCATACCTCCTCCACATTACTAACCGAGCAGACCCTCGGGGTCTGCAAGCCTCTGGAGTCTGAATCCTGACTGCTGAACGTCTCTGTGTTGTGCACTTGGCTGCCATTGTGGACCTTTTTAACACAGAAAAACTTCCTTAAATGCACCAAACACAGAAATCTACGTTGGAAATCCTTAAAGCTCTTCCACTGAACTTCTTCTGCTCCGAGTATCTCCAGTCCGCCTTCTAGCAGACACGTGTAGCCGTTGCAGGCCCTATTTCTAGAGATTTTCCTGAGAAAATTCCCTTCCTTTTTCTTTACACAAATCACGCTTGCATGTGCTCCCTACAACACGTATGAGGGCAATTTACCTCGTATCACGTTGCGTTATTGGTCACACCTACAACCGTGCGGTCCAATCGTACCCCTTATAGACACTTGTTGCCCATAAATGGTAGGATCATTGGAGTCTCCCTACTGTGCTCCAAAACAGCCAGAGCGTAATACAACGAAAACTTTATCACACTCTGTTGCACGTTTTCACTCAGACCGTGCTCATCACGTTCCACCAAAGATCACACAGATCACAAAGTCCACAAAGCGGAATTCAATACCGTTTTATCACACAGATCACAAAGTCCACAAAGCGGGATTCAATACACTCATACCGTTTTCAACCCACTATCATTCTTATAGTTTTCTGATCAGAAAAATCATTTCCCGTAGTCTGATAGCTCTCCCCAGAGGCATTACAGTAAAGTAAGGTATTTAAACTAAGTTTTGGAAAAACTGAAATCAATTTGTGCTGTTATCACGTGGCTATGCTATACCGCCCCCACTAAAACAATGCTATTGTGCGGTTTGAGTTTCGGTGGGCGTACCCAGACGCTCCGTTGCGTAATATACGTTGCGTGCGTCGGCCATTGGGTTGTGTTCGCGAGTCTCAGCCTTTTGTTAGAGACACGTGTACGCTGGCCACAAAAATACAATTAGCACGTTTTTCAATTGTGAAATGGCAACCAGGAAAATGACATGAATATACACGAAAAAGGAATGCAGATATATGCGTGTGTATGCAAAACAGAAATAAACAGTTTTAAAAGACACTAGTGTGTTGTTCTTACCTCCGGTTCCCGGATTCCTTCAGCACCCTTTACTAAGCGAAACAGACGCTTATCCAATCAGCACTGCAAGGAATATGATCTCCCGCCCTTTGCTGATGGATAATGTCTGTTGAAATTACCTAGCAGAGATATGTGAAGGACAGGACGAGCCGCCAATTGATAAAGCTAAATATTTCTTATATAAAACCCTTTATGAGGTCTAAGAACACTGTACGCTACTTACGTATGGAGTAACGTAAGGGTACGCACGTTGCGTAACAATCGCTTAGCCGTAGTCGAGACGCTCAAGCGTCACGTTCGCTCACGGCCAAGAGATCACAGGCAGGCACGCTATTTGGCTGCCGTCTAACGTAATGATTCGCTATAGCGTAGCGGACGCTCGGGACCACGAGGAGATCACCTGCGGCGCAGACGCTCACAATATTAATCCTTTGTATCTAAACCATAAACAGTGTATTATGCAGTAAAACCTTAGTGTAATGATAGAGTGTAAATGCAACACGGTATAACCTTATTAACTCATAAGCTGTTCGAGCGTCACAGACGCTCTGAGATTACTTAACACTATAAGAAATACACAGATACCGTGCTCGGGGTCCAACGCCTAATATATATATTATGAATGATATACTTGCAAAAGAATTAACACAATACAAGTCATACACTACAATATAACATAGACTACCTAGCCAGATAACTACACGGGAAATACAATACAATACAATTACGTTTAAGGGAAAATAAGAGAGAAAGAGGAGAAGAGAAAGAGAGAGAGAAATGGCTCATAATAACAAGAAGATCAATATGATTGCGGAGAAAACTTACGCACAAGGGGAAACGATCGCATGCGCCTCGATATCCAGCTCCCGATTATCAGCAATGAGAACCGTTGAAGAGAGTGAACTGGATATGGTCGGCCAGTCTATTTATGCCCCACACACAATACAATTCAATGGTCCCTACAATCCCATTGTTCATTGGACACAGGAATTCGGCTTCGCATTATAACAAAAGGTCATAGGTTGATTCATACAGGTGGGCTGTGACTACTTCCAACTGCTCAGGTGGGTGGGATACTGGGTTTCCCGCCGCATGGCTAAGTAAGAGCAAATAATAGTAAATGGACATAAACTTCTTATGTCCATAACTATTCGCACGAGCGATTAATCCGCTCCAAACCAACACCGGAATATTGCTATTTAAATACTCTTCTGATGGGTACCAAACACCACTGTATGACCCCTGTTAGACCCTTCGTACAATACAAAGAGGAATCTCTCTGTTCAGGAACATGCTATATTAACTAAACATTCAAATCTATCAAAGGGACCATTATCTACAAAATACATTATATGGTGAAAATATGTAACGATTGAGTCGCACGCTACGATCACATAAACTCTACCGTAAATACGCATACCGTGCGCCTGCGGGTGCCCGCGACTGTGAGTGCGCACGTACGGGAGAGCGTACGCATGCGCAGCACGGACCTGTGTGAGGTGCAAATATGGTAGTGTGCATAGAGATATTTTTCTGACTTTGACAGGATGTTCGGCGCCCGACCAAGTGCATACTTTACCTGCAGTTTTGTTCAGTTTATTACACAAGTGTGTTACATTTGTTTTCAGCATGTTGTTGTAAATGGTTCATGCCTGTTGGCGTGTGTTTTGTTGAATGCCATGTTGTGCGGCATGGTTGAGGTGTGAGCTGGTATGAATCTCACCATTAGTATAAAAGTAAATTCTTTCCTCGAAATGTCTGTCTCCCTGGGCACAGTTCCTATAACTGAGGTCTGGAGGAGGAGCATAGAGGGAGGAGCCAGTTCACTCCCTTGAAAAGTCTTAAAGTGCCCATGGCTCCTGCGGAACCATCTATACCCTATGGTCATGAATTGGATCCCAGCATCCTCTACGGACTAGGAGAAAAGGATTTATCGATAGGTATTAAAATCCTATATTTGTCTGGTATATAGAGAGGATATGAGACCCCTAGATTTGCCACTAGTTTATCCATAGCTTTCATAGGGAGTAAGAGGGTGAGGAGGAAACTTACAAAAGCGAGAGTGAAAAAAACAGTCTAAGTTTTAGGTATTGATGAAAAACGGATGTCAGTTGGTGAAAATGCTCTGTAAATTAATGAAAGGTAGGGAATGAGCCTTAACAACTAGGAAGTAAAACCCAAAGATAGACCAAACAGAAAACACTGATGAGGTGAGTCCTGAGGTAAAATCTGGTTTTTGCCAGATTGGTTATATAGGGGAATAGGATAGGAGAAACAAGACAAAGACCTTACAGATGTAGCCATGCTCAAAAAACGAATTGCATTACATTTGCCTGCGCCTTGTCGCAGTGTGGTGTATTCAGTCACAGTGTAGTTAATTAAGTCTCCCTTCGGTGCAATACTGGTGTTCGTCCACCAAGTGTCGCTTTTAAAAAACACCATTGCTCATGTGTGGAGTCTCCATTGTAAACTGAAATGATGCTTTCAGTTTTAGAACTACTTTTTTAGATTACTTCTACATTAATTAGAAATGTGAACACTGGCAAGATTTGATCAGCGTCTCCAACGCACACGAAGATAATCACAGTTCAGAGTTCTACACAGCTCTCTAAAAGAAAAAAAATCATTACAATTACCGATGGAGTAGGGACACACAACACTATTAAAAAAAAAGACAATGAGCAACATCGCCATGTCACTGCAGGTGTCACCTTTCTCCATAGCTCTCTTGGCATAGTGGTATTGTCAATAGTTACCTTGCTCGTGAGCTAGGGTTCGATTCCCACAACGGATACACTTGTATAGTATAGCTGTGTAAAAATAAGCATCCACAGGGTTTTCTAATTTTCCCAAAACAAGTTCTGTCATACTTTGTATACAGACTCAGACATGCGCACAGACATACAGTCAGAATAAAAAAAACTGGAGGTGCTACTTTTTACACAAATATACAAGTGTGACTTTTCAAATTACAAGAGTCTTATCTTTATTAGACTGAGTTTACTGTACTTCTTCCCATGCCTCCCCATTGCTTTAATAGGCAGCCTCCCCCACCCTTATCCCACCCCCATGAGACTTGTGATTTCACAGATTGGGTGTACTGCTTGGTAAATAACTGCATGAGCTATTCATTTATATACAGTAGTGCACCCAGTCTGTGAATCACAAGACTCACGGGTTGGGATTGGGGGGAGGCTTCCTGTTAAAGCAATGGGGAGGCATGGGATGAAGTACAGTAAACTCAGTCTCATAAAGATAGGACTCTTGTAATTTGAAAAGTCACACTTGTATATTTGTGTAAAAAGGAGCACCTCCAGTTTTTATTCAAATTTTGACTATATATTTGTGTCCATGTCTGAGTCTGTATACAAAGTAAGGCAGAATTTGTTTTGGGAAAATAAGAAAAAAACAGTGGATGCTAATTTTAACACAGATATAATGCTATTTTTTTTTACACAATTATACAAGTGTTGCTTTTCAAATTATGAGAGTGTTATCTTTACGATGCTGAGTTTACTGTACTTCTTCCCAGGCATCCCTATTGCTTTAGTAGCCAGCTTTCCTCACCCCTAATCCCACCCACAGCTGGACTTGTGATTTCACGGACTGGGTGTACTGCTTAGTAAATGACAGGCACAACACGGCCGGTAGACTACTGTATATAAATGAATAGCTCATGCTGTCATTTATCAAGAAGTACAACCAATTCATGAAATCGCAAGTCTCACTGTGGGTGGGATTAAGGGTGGGGGAGGCTGCCTGTTAAAGCAATGGGGAGGCACGGGATGAAGTACAGTAAACTCAGTCTCATAGAGAGAAGACTCTTGTAATTTGAAAAGTTACACAACACGGCCGGTAGACTACTGTATGTAAATGAATGACTCCTGCTGGCTTTGGTTGGGGAAAGGAACCCAGAAATCACAGAAGGCACATTAAATTGTAATGCATGTTAGCACTGTGCATGCACCTAGAGATCGAGAGAATCAGTTACGAGTGAGCCGTCAGTTTACGGGCAGCTCTGCTAATGTTGCATGTCTTTTTCTTGCCGTAAATGCATCTTATACACATCGCTATGCAAATAGGATGCACACGCATCTTTTGCTGATTAAAATATGCAACATGCCTATGTTCTGTGTGAGACTGCGGATGTATCAGCTAACGAAATTCTACATTACAATGTTTTCCTGGAAATCACTGTAACATAGAATTTTGTATGCAGATACAGCGGGACTCGCAGGGAATATAGGTATGTTGCATATAATTGTAATCAGCAGAAGCTGCTTGTGAATCCTATTCATATTGTGATGAGTATAAGATGCATTTTTGACAAAAAAGTTGCCCGACGTTAGAAGTGCTGACTGTCAACTGACGGCTCACTCACACCAGGCATCTCTCGATCTCAGTGCATGCACAATGCTAATATACCTTACAAATGAACGTGCCCTCTTGTGTTCTCTTCCCCCAACCAAAGTCAGCATGAGCCATTCATTTACATGCAGTAGTGTACCGGCCATGGGGCCGAATGTAATAGAGTGCGAGTTTCAAAAGGTGATAGATTTGGTAAGGTTTTGCAGTTTTTTTTTTAAGTGGCAATCATTTACACAGCCAGATCAACCTGGTTTTGCATGATTGCCACGTTTAAAAAAAAAAACTGAAAAACCTTACCAAATCTCTCACTTTCTGAAACTCTCACTCTACTACCTTTGTCCCATGTTGTGTTTGTCATTTGCTAGCAATTCACCCATTCTGTGAAATCACAAGTCTCGCAGAGGGTGGAATTAGTAGTGGGGAGAATTCCTATTCAAGCAATGGGAAAGCCTGGGAAGAAATACAGTAAAGTCAGGCTCATAAAGAGAACCCTCATAATTTGAAAAGCCAAACTTGTATATCTGTGTAAAAAGTTAAAAAGTTGTATTATATCTGTGTAAAAATTAGCATCCACAGGGTTTTTTTTTCTAATTTTCCCAAAACAAGTTAGATCATACTTTGTATACAGACTCAGACATGCACACAGATATACAGTCTAAATTGGAAAAAAAAACTGGAGGTGCTACTTTTTACAGAAATATACAATACAATCATGATTTTTCAAATTATGAGTCTTATCTTTATGATATAGTTTACTGTACTTCTTCCTGTGCCTCCCCATTGCATTAATAGCCAGCCTCCCCCACCCCCATGAGATTTCATGGACTGGGTGTACTGCTTAGTAAATGACAAACACAACATGGCCAGTACACTACTATATATAAATGAATGGCTCCTGCTGTCCTTTACTAAACAGTACACCCAATCCATGAAATCACAAGCCTCACAGGGGTGGGATTGGGGAGGCTTCCTATTAAAGCAATGGGGAGGCTCAGGGAGAAGTACAGTAAACCCAGTCTCATAAAGTTAAGACTCTCGAAATATGAAAAGTCACATTTGTATATTTGTGTAAAAAGTAGCACATCCAGTTTTTTTCTAATTTTGACTGTATACCTGTGCGCATGTCTGAGTCTGTATACAAAGTATGACCGAACTTGTTTTCGAAAAATGTGAAAAAAACTGTGGATGCTAATTTTTACACAGATATACAATACAAGTGTGTCCTTTTGTGGGAATTGGACCATAGCTCACGGGCATGGAAACCATTGGCAATACCACTATGCCAAGAGAACCTTGGAGATAGGTGATTGACACTTGCAGTGACATAGTGATGTTGCTCATTGTAATTTTTTTGTATAGTGCTGTGTGTCCCAACTCTATAACTGTTTGTAATGATTTTTTTTCTTTTAGAGAGCTGTGTAGAACTCTGAACTGTGCTATTCTTTGTGTGCATTGGAGACACTGAGCAAATCTTTTTCTGTGTTCAAATTTCTACTTAATGTAGGAATCATTTTATATAGCACACCAGGGGAACTTTCAGTTGTATGGCATGTTATCACTGGGTGCCTGCTATTCTGGTGATTTCATACTCCACCCTGCAGTAATTATGTATTAAAACAGAACTACTACATTTAATGTGCACTGGCCCGCTTGTCAGGGCGTGCTACAATGTTCAGTATTCTGTAGTGCCGTATCCATCCGCTACTATTCAGCACTGTACTGTAATTTTCATTAGTGGAACAATCGCCACCCAGTGGTGAAACTGTGTATTGCATGCTGTGGATCCGATTGTGCCATATCACACCTTACTTCTCCAACCTGCACTATTTGTATGGCGTAACTAGGACTCCTGTATGGGGCAGCAGCAGCAAACGATGATCATGGCTACATCTGTACATCTCTGCCAAATCATCAGATAAAGGTTAATAGGATGATAGTGGGCTCCTAGGCCCCACCAAGGGTGGGATGCTGAAGTACAGACATCCTAAGCCGTAGTCTCTTACCAGCCCATATAAAAGAGCTATCCAGATACTGCAGGGAGGCAAAGGTTCATCTGAAATAAGTAAAGCAGAATGAGGAGAAGGTTTATTTTAATGGCCACTATGTAAAAAGTCTGGGAAATAAACAGTTTATTTCAGGATGGAATGGGATGTAATTAGCTTTAGAAAGAGTAGAACAGTGTTTAATAACAAAAATGCCTAAATACTGAAATTGGGAGGACTGTTAGGTAAATTGGAAATGAAGGGCAAAAAATGTATTTGTAAAGAGAGAGAAAATGAAATGTAAAACATTGGGTTTATCAGGGTTTATTTGAACGCTAGAGTAGGAGCTGAATTCATAAAACATATTTCGGGCGAGATGTCGGGGATTAGAGATGGACATTAAAACCTCATTGGCATAAAGGGGAATTTTATGCTAGAAACCTGATATTCATTGTGTTCTAGCACAAATAGGCAGCCAAGAGTTCCGTAATAAGGGCAACCATTAGAGGGGAAAGAGGGCAACTTTGACATTTGCCATTAGCGAGGGATCGGACAAGGAGCCTTTAACTTGGACACATGCTAAGGAATTGTGATAGAGAGCAGAGATGCAAGTCAGATATTTATCCCTAAATGCATTAGAGAGATCAGCTAGCTTAGCAGAAAGGTCATGGGTTCTTCCTGCAGCAAGATAATGCCACAATATGGGTCTGGGACTGAGGGTCGACAGCTCAAAGGTCGACACACCTTTGGTAGACGCCAATTTGTCGACACGCCTTAGGTCGACATGGACAAAAGGTCGACAGGAACAAGGTCGACGTGGAAAAAGGTCGACATGATTTTTTAATGTTTTTTTGGTGTCGTTTTCTTCGTAGAGTGACCGGGAACCCCAATTAGTGCACCGCGTCCCCTCGCATGGCTCGCTTCGCTCGCCATGCTTCGGGCATGGTGCCTTCGCTCCGCTACCGCTTCGCTCGGCACACTTTACCGTTCCAATCGTAGTCCGTGTGGATCGTTAAGTATGAAAAGGTTCAAAAAAAGAAAAAAATTGTGAAAAACTCATGTTGACGCTTTGTCCATGCCGGCCCTTTGTCCATGCCGGCCCTTTGTCCATGTCGACCTTTTGTCCAGGTCGACCTTTTGTCCATGTCGACCTTTTGTCCATGTCGACTAATTGGCATCGACATAAGGTGTGTCGACCTTTTTGCTGTCGACCTGGAGTCCGGATACCCCACAATATATGCCTCCAGGTTATTTCAGAACTAACTCATGGAAAAGAACATTGCAGTTGTAGGTTTGAAATCAGGTAAAAGACAACGCAGTCTCCAGACTTAAACCCCATTGAACTGGTTTGTGATAAACAGGACAAAGGGTGAAAGCAAAGCAATCTGCAAGTGCAACACATTTGAGGGAAGTTTTGCAAATGTTGGGAAGAACAAAACTTGATTTTCATTGTGGAATGAATGCCATGAGCTGGTCCAGTGGTTATATCTGCAAACTGCTATTTTAAGGAGTCAAATATTTAGATTCTATGATTTATTTTTAGGTGGTTCTTAGGTCTTTGCTAATAGCACCACCTGTGCATCTTCCTCTATAAATACACCTCCTAGGAAAATGTCCTTACCCTGGTTTGATAGGCTGACACTTGAAGCCATGATCATTAAGTGGTCTCTTTTGTTCAATCACTTAGACTATGCTTAGAGCATGAACGCCTACAAAGGCTGGGATCTATCACTCTGTGTGTAAGACATACATTATCTGGTGTGAATACAGCGGAGTCTCTGAGCCCCAGATCAGGATGGCTTTGATGAGGGGCTTAGTCGTCAATTAAGTGTCAAATCACAGCCCATTTTATCCCCTTTCACTGGAAACTGGCCTCCATTTTGAAGTTTCAGACCTTTATCCAGGGTTTTTATTCATATGCAACCACGTTATGTTCCCCTTAAATTTGGACTCTCTAGTTGATTTAGTTTCTATGTTTCATTTAAATTAGGAACTTATGCTGCTGGCTTCTCAGCATTACAGTTCTTCTAGTTCTGCGAGCCCATTTAATCTCCTGCATGTGATATAAGCCTTAGCAATCTATATTGATCAGACTGCTTAGCAAGGTAGCGAGCTGGTCTTCCCTGCATACGTCTAGGAAATTTTACAGATTCTCAATATCTTTTGTGTCTTGTGATGCCCGTTTTGGGTGTTGAGTGTTGCTCGCGGTAATTCCAAAGCATTCCCACACTATAGGCTCGCTGCGGGAAATCCTAGTATATGCAGTTGCTCCCTGAATGGAGGTAGAGAAATCAGGATTTTTGTGTAAGCAGTTGCCCCTCTGATTGGATGTAGGGTTTTTGTGTGATGACTGTTACAACTGTTTCTCATAGTCCATCTGGCTAAACTGCATTCCCTCCCTTATAATATACTGTTGTTGTCCTGTTTGTTCGTTTTTTGTTTTGTTTTTTGTTTGAATGTGGTGTCCTACTTGATGTAGGAGGGGTATACAGGGGAGAGAGCATCAATTAAGTTTAAATAAATGATTTCACCATGTGCCCAACTCTATGCCCAGTGTAAGCCATGTCCCCCAGTTGGACAATGAGAAACAGATTTTATGGAAAGTACATAAGAAAAATAGGATTTTGATAACCTACCGGTAAATCCTTTTCTCCTAGTCCGTATAGGATGCTGGGGACGACATCAAGACCATGGGGTATAGACGAGATCCGTAGGAGTCATGGGCACTCTAAAGACTTTTCATTGGGTATAAACTGGCTCCTCCCTCTATGCCCCTCCTCCAGACCTCAATTGTAGAATGAGCTTGCTAAATCGTACCTCTGATCCAGCGCACAATAGTCTGCTTAGAAGCAGGACACCTTATCTTGTTGGGAACATACAGGACAAACAAAACCTCTGTTTTCCGTATTCGAGCTGTTCTAGCGACATAAATCTTCAAAGCTCTAACCACATCTAGAGACTTTGACTCAGCGAACGTGTCAGTAGCAACTGGCACCACAATAGGTTGGTTTATGTGGAAAGAGGAAACCACCTTTGGAAGAAAATGTTGACGAGTTCTCAACTCTGCCCTATCTTCATGGAAGATCAGTTAAGGGCTCTTGTGGGACAAGGCCCCCAATTCAGACACCCACCTTGCGGATGCCAAGACCAAAAGCATCACCACTTTCCAAGTGAGAAACTTCAACTCTATTTCTTGTACAGGCTCAAACCAACCCGATTGAAGGAACTGCAACACCACATTAAGGTCCCATGGTGCCACTGGAGCGCAAATAGAGGCTGGATGTGCAGAACCCCTTTCACGAACATCTGAAGTTCTGGAAAGGAGGCCAATTGTTTTTGAAAGAACACTTATAAGGCCAAAATCTGGACCTTGATTGACCCCAATCTAAGGCCCGCATCCACACCAGCCTGCAGAAAAGGTAGAAAATGTCCAAACTCAAACTCTTCCATAGGAGCCTTTTTGGATTCACACCAAGACACACATTTTCTCAAAATACGGTGGTAATGTTTAGACGTTACTCCTTTCCTGTCCTGAATAAAAGTGGGGATGACTTCCTTCAGAATACCCTTTCGGGCTAGTATCCGACGCTCAACAGCCATGCCGTCAAACGTAGCCACGGTAAGTCTTGATACACACACGGCCCCTGCTGTAGTAGGTCCTCTCGAGGAGGAAGAGTCCGAGGATCTTCTATGAGCAACTCCTGAAGATCTGGATACCAAGCCCTCCTTGACCAGTCTGGGGCAATGAAGATTGCTCAAACTATTGTTCTTATTATTATTTTGAGAACTTTTGGAATCCGTGGAAGTGGGGGGAAAACATATACCGACCGATAAAAAAAAAACCACTGGGTCACCAGTGTATCCACTGCTATTGCTTGAGGGTCTCTCGACCTGGAACAATATCTCTGAAGCTTCTTGTTTAGATGAGATGCCATCATGTATACTTGAGGAACTCCCCAAAGACTCGTCACCTCTGCGAGGACTTCTTGGTGGAGGCCCCGCTCTCCTGGTTGGAGATCGTGTCTGCTGAGGAAGTCTTCTTCCCAGTTGTCCACTCCCGAATGAAAATTGCTGACAGAGCTCTAACATGTCTTTCTGCCCAGAGGAGAATCCTTGTCACCTCTGCCATTGTCGCTCTGCTTTTCGTTCCACCTTGCCTGTTTATGTATGCGACTGCTGTTACATTGTCCGACTGGATCTGCACGGGATCTTGAAGAAGATGTACCGCTTGTAGAAGGCTGTTGTAAATGGCTCTCAATTCCAGAACGTTTATGTGAAGGCAGGCTTTCTGACTTGACCATTTTCCTTGGAAGCTTTCCCCTGTGTGACAGCTCCCCAGCCTCGGAGACTTGCATCCGTGGTTATTAGGACCCAGTAGTGAATCCCAAACCTGCATCCCTCTAGTAGGTGAGAACTGTGTAGCCACCACAGGACCGAAATCCTGGCTTTGGGGGGACAGGATTATTTTCCGCTGTAGGTGTAGGTGGCATCCGGACCACTTGTCCAACAGGTCCCATTGGAATACTCTGGAATGAAATCGGCCAAACTGTATGGCCTTGTAGGCCGCTACTATTTTCCCCAACAACCGAATGCATTGATGGATCAACACGCTTGTTGGTTTCAATATTTGTTTAACCATTTTCTGGATTTCCAGAGCCTTTTCCACTGGAAGAAATACTCTCCGTACTTCTGTGTCCAGAATCATCCCTAAAAAGGACAATCTAGTCGTCGGTTCCAACTGCGACTTTGGAAAATTCATGATCCAACCGTGTTGTTGGAGTATTGACGGGGAGAGTGTGAGGTTCTGCACCAACTGTTCCCCGAATCTCGCTTTTATCAGGAGATTGTCCAGATAAGGAATTATATTGACTCCTTTTTAACGAAGGAGGACCATCATCTCCGCCATCACCTTGGTGAATACCCTCTGTGCCGTGGAGAGTCCGAACGGCAACATCTGAAACTGGTAATGGCAATCCTGTACTACGAATCTCAGATAAGCTTGGTGAGGAGGATACATGGGAACATGCAAGTAAGCATCTTTTATGTCTACTGACACCATGAAGTCCCCCTCCTCCAGACTGGAAATCGCTACCCTCAGGGATTCCATCTTGAACTTGAACCTTTTCAGGTAGAGATTCAGATTTTCAGGTTTAAAATCGGTCTGACCGAGCCGTCCAACTTCGGAACTACGAAGAGGCTTGAATAAAAAAACCTTCTCCTTACTGTGCAAAGGGTACCAGGACAATGACCTGATCTTGACATCATTTTTGAATTGCCGTTGTTACTGCCTCTCTTCCCGGAACAGAAGCTGACATGGTCGATTTGAAAAATCGGCATGGAGGGACGTCTTGAAACTCTAGTTTGTACCCATGGGACACTATTTGTAAGACCCATGGGTCCAGACCAGATTGAATTCAGATTTGGCTGAAAAGTTTCAGACGTGCTCCTACCCGAGCGGACTCCCGCAAGGGAGCCCCAGCTTTATGCTGCAGATTTGGCAGAAGAAGGGGTGGACTTTTGCTCCTGCGATCCGGGAGACGCTGCAGATTTCTTTCCTTTTCCCCTTCCCCTACCTGCAAAAAAAGGGGAGACCTTTTTGGCTTTTTTGTATTTCTTGGGCCGAAAGGACTGTATGTGAGAGTGATGTCTTTTTTGCTGGTGTAGGAGCATAAGGCAAGAATGTCGACTTACGTGCGGTAGCCGCCAAGACTAATGCATCCAGCCCGTCACCAAACAAAGGCCTCACCTTTATACGGGAGAGCCTCCATATTTTATTATGGAATCTACATCAGCATTCCACTGGCGAATCCACAACGTCCTCCGAGCCGATGCTGCCATGGTAGCGGTTCTTGATCCCAAGAAACAAATATATTTCATGGATTCTAGCATCGTCTTTGATATGACCTAACATTAGGAGTATCTCGTCTCCATCTATTGTGTCAATGTCTAAAGACAAGTTTTCTGACCACTTTTCAATAGCACTACTCACCCACTCACAGACAATGGTAGGCCTGAGTAGTGTTCCATTGGCCACATCAATAAATCACCTCATTCACTTGCAGTCTGTCGGCTCCTTAAGTGAAGCCATTCCAGGCGCATGGAGAAACTCCTTTTCTCTTTTATGACAGGGCCGTGTCTAAAATGCGGGGTGACTCCCACCTTTTTTGGAAAAAGTAAGCTGCCTTCATTTCTTTTGGGAATCTGAAATTTCTTTTCAGGTTAAATCAGACCTAAGGTGAAGGGAAAATTACATTACATCTTTACTAAAGTAAACCCTCTCCTTGTGGTAAAAGAGGGGGCTTCATAACTTCTAACACCTCCTTTATAGCTAAAAACTGTTTTGAATGCTCTTTTGCTAACTTAGGACCTATTCCCCTGGAATAACTAGTGTCGACACAGGAATCAGAGTCTGTCTCGGTATCAGTTTGTACTACTTGTACAAATTTGTATGTGACCCAGAAAGGTCCCTGTGGATGAAAGGCAGAACTATTAAAAATCACATCTTCAACAGATTATATTCAGTTTTCTGTAGGAGATTCAGTCCAACATCTTACTGATATGATTCACACTATCATGTAACCTTTCACCCAGTCAGGCTCTTGGTGTCATATTACACCTCTGTGTCCCTAACATGTCTCCACAGAGTTCCCTGCCACAGATATGTCACACATGTGCAGAACCACACCACAGACACTCCGGGATTTATAGGGGACAGACCCAAAGTAAAATCTGTCAGGGGGACACAGATGGGATTTGCCAGTTCACAACCCAGCACCAGTAACACAATGTCTGTGAACACAAAATGCCCACTGACATTCAGCGCTTTTATAATGCTAATCACACAATTATATAGCGCCAAATTCATGTTTTTTTTTATGAAGCCCTTTCTCAACACCTCTCCTCCCTTCCCCACTGTCCGCTCACACCTGTGCATCTCTGACACTGGGGGGAGGGATCAGAGTACTTACCAAGGGGGTATCCAATTAGCCTTGATAACACGATCTGAGATCGCAGCTCATGTTATCACACTTACCTCCCAAAATATCAGGTTATCGCAGCCTGCGCGCTCCCATTTATCACACCTATACTATTCCAAAACATCAATAACAGGAACCACGTGATAATTCTAGCTGGCAATATCTGATATTGGAGAAAGTGGGGAATTCTGCCTGTACCCCCAAAAAATCAAACTAACATAGGAAAACATTGTAGATGTGTATTAGTGACCATAATAAAAGTATTTACTGTCATTAAATTAGGTCAAATTTCTGTTATATGCATTTTTTTTTAAATGCAGAAAATTATAGAAAGTTTATTTTTTTTCAGCAAAATAAATGCTCTAATTAAATTTGGGGTACATAAAAATGGGTATAAGTATACATTTGGGTAATTTTAGGGAACTTTAAAAAAAATTGGAAACAGACTGATTACGCCCACCTGAAAGCCTAAAAACACCTGTCATTAAACACCCCAATATATCTTTCTCATACCCGTACCCCAATTTCCATCACTTTGCATTTTTTGACTGCTAATAAAAATAATTAAAAACTTCTAAGTGCCTCATTAGTCATTCAGGGGGATGTACCAGGGATTCAGAACCAAATGCCAAAATTTTGTAATAGGGATTTTTCATTACTTACCACCAGCTCGCAGAAGAGAAATCCACGATAAACCCTATGGAGACTTATTGATAATAACTTATCGCCACTAACACGATACCAAATGATTGTATTTGCTATAAGTTATCCATATACTGCGGCTAATTGGATATTGCCTAACTGTCATTTCATTCCAATTTGATAACATCATTTTATTATGATTTTATATGTTTTGTATATATATTTTGTATCTGTGGCAGGAGGAAAGGGGTCTCTGTACTGCACATCTGACTGGAAATGGGAGCCCAGCATCATAAAGATGCATCATGTTCCTTATACAATATAACACTACAACTGATTACAATGGTGATCTTCAGAGTATTAAATACATTTTTATTTTTCTATTTTTTTTACAGGTAACTTAAGGAGCTGGAATCCCACTAAGATTAGAAGACAATGCTGCAGAAAGAGATGGGAAAGGAATCTTGTTCCCTGATCTAGAAAACTAAAGATATAATTTCTTCTTAAGCTTCTGAATGGTTCAAAGAAACGATTTTCATTTTATGGATAGAAGTTTTTATCCATTACATGATGAGTCTTACAAGAGAGAAACCACATCTGTGCTCTGAGTGTGACAGAAGCTTTACACATAAATCACAGCTTCTCATACATCAGAGGAGTCACACAGGAGAGAAACCATTTACATGTTCTGAATGCAGCAAATGTTTTTCCCAGAAGTCCTATCTTCTCACACATCAGAGGATTCACACAGGAGAGAAACCACATCTGTGCTCTGAGTGTAACAGAAGCTTTATATATAAATCACTTCTTATCATACATAAGAGAATTCACACAGGAGAGAAACTATTTACATGTTCTGAATGCAGCAAATGTTTTTCCCAGAAGACAAATCTTCTCATACATCAGAGGAGTCACACAGGAGAGAGACCATTTACATGTTCTGAATGCAGGAAGTGTTTTTCCCAGAAGTCGCATCTTCTCATACATCAGAGGATTCACACAGGAGAGAGACCACATCTGCGCTCAGAGTGTGACAGGAGCTTTATACATAAATCACATCTTATCCTACATCACAGGAGTCACACAGGAGAGAAACCTTTTGAATGTTCTGAATGCAGCAAGTGTTTTTCCCAGAAGTCATATCTTGTTATACATCAGAGGAGTCACACAGGAGAGAAACCTTTTGAATGCTCTGAATGCAGCGAGTGTTTTTCCCAGAAGTCATATCTTGTTATACATCAGAGGAGTCACACAGGAGAGAAACCATTTACATGTTCTGAATGTAGCAAATGTTTTACCAGGAAGTCATATCTTGTTATACATCAGAGAGTTCACAGAGGAGAGAAACATTTTGAATGTTCTGAATGCAGCAAGTGTTTTACCAGGAAGTCATCTCTTGTTTTGCATCAGAGGATTCACACAGGAGAGAAATTTATATGTTCTGAATGTAGCAAGTGCTTTTCCCAGAAGTCACATCTTGCTATACATCAGTGGATTCACACAAGAGAGAAACCTTTTAAATGTTCAGAATGTAGAAAGTGTTTTTCCCAGAAGTCAGAGCTTGTTATACATCAGGGGAGTCACACGGGAGAGAAATCTTTAAAATGTTCTGAATGCAACAAGTGTTTTTCCCGGAAGTCACATCTTGTTATACATCAGATGAGTCACACAAGAGAGAAACCATTTACATGTTCTGAATGTAGCAAGTGTTTTTCCCTGAAGTCACATCTTGTTACACATCAGAGGAGTCACACAGGAGAGAAACCATTTAAATGTTCTGAATGCAGCAAGTGTTTTTCCCAGAAGTCACATCTTGTTACACATCAGAGGAGTCACACAGGAGAGAAACCATTTAAATGTTCTGAATGCAGCAAGTGTTTTTCCCAGGAGTCAAATCTTGCTAGACATCAGAGGAGTCACACAGGAGAGAAACCATTTACATGTTCTGAATGTAGCAAGTGTTTTTCCCTGAAGTCACATCTTGCTAGACATCAGAGAATTCACACAGGAGAGAAACCTTTTAAATGTTCTGAATGCAGCAAGTGTTTATCCCGGAAGTCAGAGCTTGTTATACATCAGAGGATTCACACAGGAGATAAACCTTTTGAATGTTCTGAATGTAGGAAGTGCTTTTCCCGGAAGTCACATCTTGTTATACATCAGAGGAGTCACACAGGAGAGAAACCATTTGTATGTTCTGAATGCAGCAAGTGTTTTACTAGAAAGAAAAATCTCAGTAATCACATGCGGAGTCACTCTGAGGGCCTGAATGCAGCTTGTGTATCATAAGTAATGTAACTTATCACAACTGTATGAATTCAATGGAGACAATATTTATTTTCTGAATGTGATAAGTGTTTTATATAAATCTGTCTTGATAAAGACAGGAGAGGTCAGACAAGTGGACCTGGAGGTACTTTTCCCCTTGGGAAGGTCTCTGTGTTAGGAACTAGAGCTGCAGTATAACAATAGCCAATGACCGTGGGACTGCCATTACTGAGCTCTGTAATATACAGCTGTTCTGCTCATGCAGGTGGTGGGACTAGTAGAGAGTTCCAGCAGCTCCTCTCAGTACTGGGATTCCTTCTCTGACCAGCAGGGCTATGAGTGCTGGGTATTTCTACAGGAACAATGTATGCTGCTCTGTTTCACCGTATGGGTTATTGTATGGGGTGTTATTTTTAACCACTTTTTAGATGCCATTTTGTCCATGTTTAACTCCATTTTGTATATGTATGACCTCATTGCTTTATATACTGTTCATAGTTTTTATTAGGATTAGTGCTTTGCAGACATATAGGCACCAGTTAGAAATATAGGCCCTCATTCCGAGTTGATCGCTCTGTATTTTTCATCGCATCGCAATGAAAATCCGCTTAGTACGCATGCGCAATATTCGCACTGCGACTGCGCCAAGTA